>NC_090654.1:7680976-7748476 GCF_040937935.1 Hyperolius riggenbachi | reverse complement strand
GGGTGAGGACAGAGAACACACGTGGGTCACACCACGGTGGACATCTGACCCCTTTCTTTTCCCAAGGAGAGTGACCGCATCCAGGTCATTAGTGACCACCCCGAGTGCAGTCAGGTTAATCCTCTCCACCTGCTTCCTGTGGTTGGTTGCCCCTAGCAACCCTCCTTTGTGAGTAGATTCTTAATTTCTACATCCACCATTTGTCTTGACATTCTACATCATTGGGCTCTCGTTTTTGTTTCCTGTGTCTTTTTTTCCAGAAGGTGTCTTATACTTACTACCCACTACAGTTGCCTCTAAAACAGTTGTTTTGTTTTTGTTTTTTTTAACCCCCAGATTCCAGTCTCTAACTACCAGAACCAGTTATTACAGCTGTCGGTGTACGATCGTCACGGCACAAAGTTTGATAACTTCAGTTCTCTGGCGATTGATTGGGCCTCCTCCAAGGTGCAGCTGGCCAGCTTTGATGCCTCCAAACCCATGACTACCATCGAGAAGGAGGACAGCAACGGCCAGGGGAAACTCCACGGTATGCAGGGGGCAGCGGCCGGGGGAAACTCCACAGTATAAATGAGGGGGGGCAGTGGCCGGGGGAAACTCCACGGTATGGAGGTGGGTAGCGGTCGGGGGAAACTCCATGGTATGGAGGGAGGGGCAGTGGCTGGGGGAAACTTCACTTTTCTGTTTTTAATGTCTGTTCAGGGTCCCTATTTAAAGAGGCAGCAAACCGTTTATAGTAATCTCGATAGGGCTGTGCGCGCTTGTTTGCTGGTTTTATTTGTGTCCAGTAAGTCTGTTAGTTGAGGGACATTTTGAAAGGAAATACGGTAGTCTGAGCTCAAAACTTTTCCGGTTCCTGTCTTCATTTATTAGGTCTGAATACAGTTCATGTGCATCAGGTTTCCGGATCGGCCGTTATCAGTGTCACCGCTAACCAGTACCAGGACTCCCATCTGAGGGCCGCCAAAGTGAAGACTCCAGTAAGTCCCGGAATGGAATTGGTCTGGGCTGTGAAATGCTTGGACAGTTTGCTACCACAACACATCAAAATGAACTTCCGCACAATCATGCAAATCCTCATGCAAATCCACTTACAAAGATCATTCAGCAATCAGTGCTGTTCCTACAAGTTAAAAGCTGGGATCTTCGTTACAAGAATAGTCTCTTGCGTAGTCACATACAGGCAGAGGTAGTCCAGCGTCGTAGGTGTCCTAACTCTGGCCCTGTAACATGCATAGCACAAACATGCACGCATTCAGCGCACCAAAACCTATCTAAGGAATAGGAGCGCATATCCTTACCATCCTCCCTGGGACAGATAGTACATCTAACTAATCCTGCAAGGGAGCTGCTAGTACCTGCATATGTACCATGCGAATACACCAGCAAGCTGTGTGCTAAGATCACTAATAGGGGAAGAACTGGATAACCACACCCTTCCAGCATCTCCCCATTAAATCTACAAGTGTTTAAATGTCCTAGTTCAAGGAGTTTGCTACCACAGTCTGTGAGGGCTGGGCTAAGCCAGGCAAGCTTTGTACAAGGTAGTAGTTTGGTTGCAGGAACATAAAAGCAGGTTGGTGAATGAAGTTATCTGTTAGTTTAAGCTATGGAGCAGGCTACAGTGCCCTGCCAGGCATCCAGCCCCGCTCCCTATGCTAGAACAGAGGAACTGTAGTCTAGTTCCAGTGGTCCTAGTCCCTATAGATTAGTATTAAAGGAACAATATCAAACTAAGTGTTCTAAAATGACAATTTACAATTAATGTCTAAGTAGCTGTGTAAACATTTTCCTACTTTTCATGTTAAATATCAGAGGCAAAAGCTGTAATTGTGTGTAGATTTTAGGTGCGTTTGGAATGTCTCATTTGCAAAGGTGAGTCTCTGCACTCTGACATGCTAAGAACAGTGTAATGTTGAAGCAGAGTTACATGAAAAGCCTGTCAGGTGTCAGATTTCACACACACACCATTACAAATGTTTATGTTGCACATAAGATACATTTCCTCTGCTTACTGCAGAGAACTCAGAGACAGACAGAGCTTTCTCTCACACACACACACAGTTAACAGATGAAGTTTGAGGGATTTCCCCCCTCCCCTCATGGCTCACTCTATCAGATTAGAGCAGACCTTCCACTAGAAAAGTGTGAAAGGAATTAGATAGCAGAAAACAAAGAGATAAGTATTCAAATGTCTACACCAGTACTTATCAGCACTTCCCAAACATTTCCTATCTCAATTGATAAACCATGTTAATCAATAATGTTCCTTTAAGGAGAGTGCATCACATATTGTTACTGTTTGGAACCTGGGATTGGCAGAGCTTGATGGGGGCGTGTCCTGGACTTTCACAAGTTTGTTAGGACAGGACGTGTCAACCATTTTGCCATTCCGTTTACTTAATTTTTTTTGTTCCGAGTTTGAAGTTCTGTTGCTAAATACAACATATAATGAATTAAAACGTAATTAGCTGTCACTGTAGATAGACGTCTGTATAAGTGCTGCACTGAATTGACATTTTCTTATCCTTGTTCCAGTACAAAGCATTGACTCCGGTGTCCGCCAGCCTTGACCTGCTACTTGTGGAGGACGTGAAAGTGAACCCCGGATCCATTTCTCTCTATAATCACCCAGAAGTAACGGTGAGCTTGTGTCTGTTTCCTGTGGTGTTCAGGGACCCGCCCCTCCAGACCGGAACCTCCAGCGTGGAGTGTAGAGGGATTGTGCGCACACGGGCATAAACCAGATGATTTAGTGTTTTATTTGACTTTACCTACAACTGGTACTGTAGTGATTATAGTGGCCGGTACCAATATGACTGGTTTATGACTAAACCTAACCCTACTCACTCAGAACCCTCCCTCTACCGATGTCCAACCCTACTCTCACTCAGAACCCTCCCTCTACCGATGCCTAACCTGCCCCTGCTGGTGCCTAACCCTAAGAACCCCCCCCCAAAAGTGAAACTAATACATGTGAAAAGGGCTCCTATTTCATATATCTACACTATCACCCAAGCTAAAACGCTGCATCCCCGTGACAGACCGCCGTAATTAACCCCCCCCCCCCCAATCCTCGGGCAAAATGTGGGCTTCCTGGTAGAGGCAGAGCTTAGTGCTGCAGCCCTGCCTCCATTTGCATCAATCCCCGCTGATCTCCGTCTCTCCCCGCCCCTCTGTCTTCTTTCAATGAGAGGGGTGGGGGAGAGGCGGAGATCCACAGGTATTGACGCGAATGGAGGCAGGGCTGCAGCACTAAGCTCTGCCTCTACCAGGAAGCGCTCCCCACGTTTTGCCAGGGGATTTGGGGGGTTTAATTCCAGTGTTCTGCCACTGGGATGCTGCATTTTAGCTTGGGTTATAGTATTAAATATGAATGTTAAATAAAAAGAGAAATTTTATAATTCTTCAGAGTCTCTTTAAGTTGAATTACTGAAATAAATGAAGTTTTGCACCTAATTTTTCCAGTTTCCGCTGTAGTTGTACTTTTATAAACCGTTTAGACTGGGGTCACACATGTCGGCTTTCATGTGCATTTTCTGCACGGAAAAACTGATTTCACCTGAGAACTCATGTTTATCAATGGGCTAGGTCACACTCGAATGCAGATTTTGCGCGCTGAAAAAATACATCTTGCGCAATTTGTTAGTTTTCTCTATAAATTATCTGCTGTAAGGCAGGGGTCACACTTGTCTTTCAGTTTTAGGAATAGTGTAGAAAACTGAAAGACAAGTGTGACTCCTGCCTTAAAGAGACTCTGTAACATTAAAAACATCCCCTGGGGGGTACTCACCTCGGGTGGGGGAAGCCTCCGGATCCTAATGAGGCTTCCCACGCCGTCCTCTGTCCCACGGGGGTCTCTCCGCAGCCCTCCGAACAGCCGGCGACTGTGCCGACTGTCATTTCAATATTTACCTTTGCTGGCTCCAGCGGGGGCGCTGTGGCGGCTTTCCATTCCGAACTACACGGAAATACCCGATCTCATTCGGGTCCGCTCTACTGCGCAGGCGCAGGAGACTTGCGCCTGCGCAGTAGAGCGGACCCGACGGCGATCGGGTATTTCCGTGTAGTTCGGAATGGAAAGCCGTCAGAGCGCCTGCGCAGGAGCCAGGAAGGTAAATAATGACGTCACCGCTGCCCGGACTCCACGGAGGGCTGCAGCGAGACCCCTGACGGATGGAGGACGGCGTGGGAAGCCTCATTAGGATCCGGAGGCTTCCCCCACCCGAGGTGAGTACCCCCCAGGGGATATTTTTATGTTACAGTTCCTCTTTAAGGTGCACAGATAGGACGTTTGTAAATGTCCATTTTGTAAGAAGTAATTAAACAGTGACTCCAGATCCTCATTTGCTTTCTCAGTAATTTTACTTGCTGGTGCCAGAATCCTCCTGAACCTTCCTTCCTGTGTTGCAGGCAGAGTTCACCATCTCCGAGGGCTCCGGACATTTTTACATTAATAGCAGCGTCCCCAACATCATCAATACCGTATTTCAGGAAACCAAAGGAATTGTGACCGTGAGTACAAATGTTACTTCTCTCCATCTTGTGGTTTTATTATGGTCTTTGTTATTGTTTAAAGGACAACTGTAATGAGAGGTGTATGAAGGCCGCCATATTTATTTTTAAGCAATACCAGTTACCTGGCTGTCCGGCTGATCCTCTGCCTCTAATACTTTTAGCCACAGACCCTGAAAAACCATGTAGCATATTGTGTACCTTGTCATGCTTGGTTTGCTGTGAATACAGTGGTTGAAAAAGCCTTCTGAGTGCGGTCTCTGATTTGATCTACATGCAGCAAATAAGGAGTTTCTGACGGACTATTGTTAGATCTGACAAGATTAGCTGCATGCTTGTTTCTAGTGCGATTCAGACACTACTGCAGCTACATAGACAAGGCAACTGGTATTGTTTAATAAAAAACATATGGCAGCCTCCATATCCCTCTCACTTCAGATGTCCTTTAAGTTGTGCAGAGATGCCGATTCCCAAAATGAAGTACCAAGTTTAGCCCAGTGACCCGATTTTATTTTGGCGTACTTAATTTAAAGGAAACCTAAAGACAACAAAAAACTGTGAAACTGACATGGGGCTTCTACCAGCCCCCTGCAGCCGCCCTGTGCCCCACGCCGTCACGGAATGATCCTCCGGTCCCCGCCGTGGCTCAGATTCGATTTTGGGGACTGAGCCAGTCGATGGCCACTGTGCTCGTATGGCTGTGCATGTCCTCTGTCATGCTCCTGCCCCGGAAGTGTCCTGTGCACTTGCAGTACTTCTCGTACTGTGCATGAGCAGGACGGTCCCGGCAATGGGAGCGTGATCGAAGGGACAGGCACAGTGGCCATTGACTGGCTCAGTCTCCAAAATCTAATTTGGCCCGCAGCGGGGGGACTGGAGGATCGTTCTGTGATGACGCTGGCACAGGGTAGCTGCAGGGGCCCCCATTAAGTTACACTTGTTTTTTTTTTTTTTTACTTTAGGTTTCTTTTAAGCGAGAATTACAGGTTCTAAGTTAACCAGTCAGAATTACTGTAATCTGCCCCACAGTGGGGGCCTCCAGATTTGCAAGTAGTGCTGTTTTGTTTTTGTTATTATTTTTTATCATATTTAATTCAAAAATTCAGCATAGTTAAAGCAAGTGATGCTAGTAATTTCTGCTTGCATGCACATTTAATTAGGTTTGGAATTGGACCAATCAAAATAAATTTTTCTTTTTTTTAAATGAAGTTTGATGTTCAGTCGTGTTGCGTTATAGATCTGCCTGTTATTATTATAGATATGTCTGGTATTATTATAGATCTGCCTGGTATTATTTCTCTGTATGTTGCAGGTTTATCCTCTGCGCCCGGGGACATTATCCGTCATGGTTTATGACATTTGTCTCGTTTTCCCCGCGCCCGCCGCGGTCAGCGTTCTTGTATCCGATATTCTACAAGTGGAAGTCAGAGTGGTCAATAAGGTAAGGCTAAAAATCTCCAACACTGACTGTTAAATGATGGTCGGTACGATTCTATTAATTGCCGGTTACATAAAGTGAGCCTGTCAGATGCTGGGCTGTGGAGTCGGTACAAAAATCATCCAACTTGGACTCCTCAGTTTCTGATTACTCCGACTGCTCAACTCCCACTCAGTGGTACCCCATATCAGCTGGGTTCCAGTGCAAAAATCTGCCCCCTTGCAGAAAATGGCCCTGGCCATCAGATATAGAGAAGGTAGAGGCTTTTTCTGCAAGGTGGCAGGGCTACACACTGGAACTCTGCTGATATGGGGCTCTGGTGGGTCTTATACAGACTATATACTTGGGCATCCACGTTGGCAATGACAGGCCAGGATGGCTGACAGGATAGTGTCTGCTTCCTGGCCAGGAGCTTTTTGTTCCCAAAAGCAGAAGCCATCTTAATATAGCTTTACAATTCTTAAAGGGAACCAGAGGCCCCAGAAAAAAAGATTCTATACATACCTGGGGCTTCCTCCAGCCCCATACGCATGGATCGCTCCCACGCCGCCGTCCTCCGCTTCCTGGATCCGCCGGTACCGGGTCCTGTCACTTCCGGCGGACGCGGCCAATTGTCCGCATGAGCGGGGGGGCCCCCTCCATACCCTTACGCGTGCGGCTGCGCAGTAGGCAGCCGCACGCGTAAGGGAATGCCGGGAGCCCCTGTGATGCGGACAATTGGCCGCGTGCTGCCGCCGACTGGCCGAAACTACAGGACCCGGCACCGCCGGATACATGAAGCGGAGGACGGCGGCGTGGGAGCGATCCGTGCGTATGGGGCTGGAGGAAGCCCCAGGTATGTATAGAATCTTTTTTTCTGGGGCCTCTGGTTCCCTTTAAGCTTTGGCAGTGATGAGATGCCTTTTGTTACATACTTCCAATCAACAAGATTGTAATATGCAGATTTTTTGAAAATCAAGTTTTATTGCTTATATACACATACAAAAAAATATGCAGGGAAAGAAACTGCAAACATGGACATTAGAGGAGTCAGAAATTGAGGAGCCAGTCAGATGATTTCTGTCCCGACTCCACAGCCCTGCCTGTTTCCCTGCCACTCATGTCTTGCTCTACAGGGCTTGGGAGGACGTGAGACATGGGAGGCTAGAAAATGATTAGTCTAAATGAAAAACGCTTGTCCCGGACATCACCACAGGCTGGTATTCCACCATATATAATGAACAGATCACTGAGGTGAATACAAGGGCACAGTGGGTGTAATGTGTGAAAAGTCGCTGCCTGCTTTGTGCAGACTTGTGTGAAAGCCTTATACCCAGGATGTGGAAATGGGAATTCTGGGACGTCCTGTAACTCTTTTTCTTTTTACCCGGTGTTAGAAAAGCAGCTTGTGACTGGCATGGAAAAATAATAAACATTTTGTGATAAATTGTTTAGTGGCAGCACAACAATTATTCATTCATACATTCATACATACATAAATACATAAATTTTAGTGCTGAAATGAAGTTGTCATTTAAAGAGACTCTGAAGTGAGTCTAAATTCACGTTTTTAACTTTTATTAATGTCAAGCGCTATAGCTAGTGCTAAAGCGTCGCATCCCTGCGGCAAAGCGAGGGCTTTAAACCCCCCAAATCCTCTCTGCAAAATCCGGGTAACGCTTACTGATGAGGCAGAGCTTTGGGCTGTAGCTGTGCCTCTTTGCGTGTCAATCCTGGTTGATTGCCACCTCTCCTCGCCTCTCTCAATCTTCCTTCACTGAAGGGCGGGGAGAGGCGGAGATACGCGCTGATTGATACGCATGGAGGCAGAGCTGCAGCTCAAAGCTCAGCCTCCCGGGGCAGCAAAATCCACCACCAAGAATGTCGTGGATTTTGCAGAGGGGATTTGGGGGGTATAAACCCTTTGTTTTGCCACGGGGATGCGGCGGTTTATTACTAGCTATAGTGCTTAACATACCGTATATACTCGGCTATAAGTCGAGAAATTTAGGACTGACTCAAAGTTTAAAAGTGGGGGGGTGGACTTATACGTGAGTAGTCCTAAATTTCCCAACTTATAGCCAATATGCCAGTGTGCCCCCTCCTTCCCACCCACCATCACCCAATGGGAGCCATCTGCATTAATGCCCTACTTGCGCTTTGTAATCCTGTGGCAAAGTTATTCCCACGGCAGAAGCAGTCACCCCCCATCAGTGTGCGCTGGTTTCTCTCTTCTCCTTTCACTCGCGCTGACCTCAGTGCTTTAGCGTAGCCCCGCCTCCTGATGTCAGAAGACAGAGCTACGCTAAAGCACGGAGGTCAGCGCGAGTGAAGGGAGAGAGAAACCAGCGCACGCTGATGAGGGGTGAAGCCTTCTGCCGTGGGAATCACTTTGCCACAGGATTACAAAGCGCAAGTAGGACATTGATGCAGAGGCTCCCATTGGGTGATGGTGGGTGGGAGAGGGTAATTATAAGCCTCAAATGCTTGGGTGACGGTGGGAAGGAGGGGTGCAATGGAGACAGGGTCAGGGACCTCCTATGGGTGATGGTGGGTGGGAGGGGTGATTTAGAGGCCGCAAACATGTGGGTGATGGTGGGTGGGAGGGAGGTGGTAATTAAATGCATCAAGTGTTTGGGTGATGGTGGGAGGGAGGGATGGGGGAATTACAGGCAGCGTGGGTCGGGAAAATGAAAAATTCCAGCTTATGAGTGTCAAATATTGGGGTCGACTTGTATCTGTGTATATACGGTAAATGGAAGTTAAAAACATGGATTTAGACTCGCTTCAGAGTCTCTTTAAAGTGGACCTGGACTCTTGCACAGGACAGAAGGAAAACGTAGAGAAATGCACCTTGTATGCATTTAGAGAGTTTAGCCTGTCTGATTCCCCCTCATCTGTGTCTAATCACAAGTTGTAATTTGAGATTTCCGCTCAGGAATGTTGCAGCCTAGGCAGAGCAGCTAGTTTGGAAGCACAGGATGTTAACAATATGTCTGCTTCCATGAAAGCAGGAAGTAGACACACTGCAGATTTATTGTAGGATTGTATCCGCTGTTGCAAATGTGTTCTTTTTAAAGGTTATTATGCTGTTGCTTATCTTTTAGAGCAGAGGAAGTTTTGAGTTCAGGTGCACTTTAAGAAAAGCATCCCTCTTGTTTCCCTGTGTAGGTGGAGATCAGGAAGATGATAAAGGCCTATGTGCGGGTCCTGGACTCTTCTCAGAAGCCGTTCCTTGCTAAATACTTTACTTACATGTCTTTGGATTTGGGCTCGTCCTCTCAGATCGTGTCTCTGAAGTGAGTATCGTGTATTTCTGTCTCCTCGGTTCTGTACAGGAAGCATTGCCACGAGTCTCGCTCATTCCTGCGCTTCTCTTACAGACGCCTGGGTGATAAGCCGGATGAGGTCACAGCTGTATACGCCGTCCAGGGATTGGCCATCGGCCAGACGAGCCTCACTGCCTCTGTCCTGGATAAATCGGGTGTCAGGGTGGACTCTGCACCGAGAGCACTGGAGGTGAGTCGCTATAGTTCTCCCACAAGGGGGCGCTTCTTACTAATTCTTACTAATTCAGTAAGAATCTCACACATGCGGCAACAGGTCGGTAATTTACCGGAAACTGTGTCTTCAATTCACTAAGACCTATTGAGTAAACAGTAGAAGTGTAACCAGCCGTGGAGTAGGTCTCTGCAGCAAGCAGTGGTCTGTTGTATCAGTCTGTATGTCTACGTGGGGTACAGGGGAGACCTCTGACTGTGCCCTGCTATTACATCTCATGTTTTGTTTTTCTGATGTCCCGCCCAGCAGTACATCGGCACCAGTGGGGTGAGGAGTAGGGCGGGGTGGCTCCTCCTATTGGCTGACTTCTTTGCCTTTCGGTTTTACCAAATGGCTGTTTTTTCGGTATCTACAGCCTGGAAGCTGTCAGTAACTAACATCTCACTTGAGTTACCGCATGCTCTAATGTCTGTGAATTGTCATTTATTGATATATTTACCTCACAAGTCGGTAATTTACACTTTTTTTTTTTTTTTTGTTTTTTGTTTTTTTTACGATTGTTTTTGATCTTGCAGTAGGCACTGTAGTTCTCTGTGGTTTTCTTGCAATTTAGAAATTGAAATGTTTACTTTTTTGTTTTTTTCTACTCTTCTTCATGGCAAACAGAATCGCACTAGGGCACCCCATGCAAAGGGCCGCACATCACAAGCGCGCAACCCAAATAGCGTAAATCGTGATCTCAGTGCCTTTACCATAATTGCTTTTTTGGGGGGGTTTTCTCCCCCTAAATGTTTTTTTATACATTATTGCCATATGTGAGTGATGCAGTTGTGTGCGAGTACAAAGTGCCAGTTTGAGGGTGCCAGCAGTGAGACCTGTAACCTCCAGACGGAGGAATTCATGCTAGGTAAAAACAAGAGAGCCGTTTGCAGAGAGTGTTGCATGTAGCTGCAATCATACAACTTGCTAACTCACAGACCTCTCAGCATCCCTGACTATGGCCTGATATGTCCCAGATATTTCTAGCCACCTAATATGGGACGGTTTTTGGTTACCCTCATGCAGCTTTATCTGTGTTGCCCGTTTGGGGATGTATTACTAGAGCAGTCCCATGATCTTGTGATGACATCCGTCAGGTTGTAGTTAATGTAATCTGTTCACCGACGTTCTCATTCTGTTGCAGGTATTCCCACCATTCCGGCTCCTCCCCAGGAAGATCACGCTGCTTATCGGGGCCACAATGCAGGTGAGTATTCTGGGAACATGACTCTATAACAGGCAATGACTAATGCCGGGACCAGGTGCATTTATAGCCTTTATAATGAATTGTATGTGTAGTACGGATAAGGAATAGAACATTAGCAAAGAAATGTCCCATATTTTTATTTTCAGTTATATAGATTTTTTTATATAACATTGCATAATTCTGGCACAGTTGCAGTTTAGAAACCACACTCTGTCATTTAAGCTATAAAACAAAGCAGAAATAATGACGCTTTGATCCTTCCTGCAGTAAAATCTTCTCAAGCGGCCTCTCACTGTTTCTTGAAAACTGGAAGCCAATCTGTCCCGCGCCACAGCTACGCTCTAAGCTGGTCTCCTGGTGTCACTTCTGTTGCAACCTCCGACCAGACCAGTTCGGTGGCCGTTACGCAAGCACGGTAGTGTGGCCGTACCACTTGGGAGGATTCTATGTGGGTGCGGCCCACCTGGCCGGGTTGGCAGCTGCTACAGAGGGGAACCCAGAGAGACCAGCTTGCGAGGGGCACATAGCCTTCCACGAGCTGGAGGAAGCCTATGGAAGTTTCCCTGATAGTTCCTTTAAGTGCTTCAGAAAACAGGACTGTATTCCACCCAGTGGGTCCAATAACTCAGAGAAGCTCTGCTACATAGAGAACTGAAGTTTCTTCCTGTACTGGAAACCACATGAGACTCATATCTGTGCTACTAATGTTATATTTATTAGCAGTACTACACATACAGATCATAATCTCCTACCTTTATTTTCTCTTCAAATTTCCTTGAAGTAAACGAGAGCTGAAAAATAAGCTGATGAAATAAATTTGTTTTAACTGAATTAATGCTAAATTGTACTTGCCTGGAATTCCATATTCATATTTTCTTTTTAAAGGATACCTTAGTGCAAAATAAAATTGGGGAAGCAAGCATGTGTTTGCCCAGTAAGTGCCGACCGTTCCGACCAGGAAGTAAATTCAGGGGTCGGTAGACACTAACGGAGGGCGACGGGGGAGCAGTGGGCATGAGGAGAGCCCACAAAGCATGCCTGCTCTCCCAATTTTTAATTTTATTTTTCACTAAGGTATCCTTTAAAGAGGCACTTACAGAGAATCTGTACTCTAATATTCTTACAATAATAAGCATACCATTCTATTCCTTATTTTCTCCTGTGCCCCTCTGTGCAGTTTCTGCCACTCTCTGCTGCAATCCTGGCTTGTAATTAACAGTTTTAGGCAGTGTTTACAAACAAACTAACCAGCTTCTAATAGGCTTAGCTAAGCATAGAGTGTGAGTCATTCAAAGTATGCAGGGGGCCTGCAGAGGGTGTGTATCGCTTCTACCAATCACAAGCAGCCCTGCACATTCCACACAATCAAGCTTTAGCCCGACAGACACGACAGAGGAAAGATACATTGATTTATTACAGAGACAGTGCAGTTAGGAAAGACTGCAGTAAGCCAGATCAGATTAGAACAGGCATAGGAACTTATAGGATAGAAGAACTAAGGCTGAAAAAATTGTTACAGAGTCTCTTTAAAGAGAACCAGAGATGAAGCACCCTCTTGTATTTTACCTTATAAATCAGTGGGAACATGACAGTAAACACCTAATCTGCCCTTTGTTTCATTGTTCTCTGTGTAATCTGACTGTTATCACGTCTGATAAGAATCCCCGACTGAGAAGTCAGGCTGCTCCGTCTAGCTTTGCTACAGAAAGATTATAGCTAAGTATGTATTCTGTGGTGTTATTTCAAGCCCAAGCCTGCCCCCTTGTGGCTTTGCTATAATGACTCAGCTATAATCATTCCCAGCAAAGCCAGATTTAATTGCTCAGTCTGGGATTCTTGTGACTGCTGTTAACAGACACTTTTAGCAGTGAGGAGGAAACAGAGAGCATGGTAAGTGTTTTCTCTAATGTTCTTACTGATATATATGGTAAAATACACAAGGGTGCTTCCTCTCTGGTTCCCTTTAAGCCTAAAAAAAGTTTTTTATACTCACCTGGGGCTTCTACCAGCCCCCTGCAGCAGTCCTGTGCCCTCGCAGCCACTCCCTAATCCTCTGGTCCCCCGCTGCCAGCTAGTTCTGCTTCTACCAGCTCCCTGCAGCAGTCCTGTGCCCTCGTAGTCACTCACTGCTGCTCCAGTCCCCCGCTGTCAGCTAGTTCTGCTTCTACCAGCCCCCTGCAGCAGTCCTGTGCCCTCGCAGCTACTCACTAATCCTCTGGTCCCCCGCTGCCAGCTAGTTCTGCTTCTACCAGCCTCCTGCAGCAGTCCTGTGCCCTCGCAGCCACTCCCTAATCCTCTTGTCCCCCGCTGCCAGCTAGTCCTGCTTCTACCAGCCCCCTGCAGCAGTCCTGTGCCCTCGCAGCTACTCACTAATCCTCTGCTCCCCCGCTGCCAGCTAGTTCTGCTTCTACCAGCCCCCTGCAGCAGTCCTGTGCCCTCGCAGCCATTCACTAATCCTCTGGTCCCCCGCTGCCAGCTAGTTCTGCTTCTACCAGCCCCCTGCAGCAGTCCTGTGCCCTCGCAGCCATTCACTAATCCTCTGCTCCCCCGCCGCCAGCTAGTTCTGCTTCTACCAGCCCCCTGTAGCAGTCCTGTGCACTCGCAGCCACTCACTAATCCTCTGGTCCCCCGCTGCCAGCTAGTCCTGCTTCTACCAGCCCCCTGCAGCAGTCCTGTGCCCTCGCAACCACTCACTAATCCTCTGCTCCCCCGCTGTCAGCTAGTTCTGCTTCTACCAGCCCCCTGCAGCAGTCCTGTGCCCTCGCAGCCACTCACTAATCCTCTGCTCCCCCGCTGCCAGCTAGTTCTGCTTCTACCAGCCCCCTGCAGCCATCCTGTGCCCTCGCAGCTACTCACTAATCCTCTGCTCCCCCGCTGCCAGCTAGTCCTGCTTCTACCAGCCCCCTGCAGCAGTCCTGTGCCCTCGCAGCTACTCACTAATCCTCTGCTCCCCCGCTGCCAGCTAGTTCTGCTTCTACCAGCCCCCTGCAGCAGTCCTGTGCCCTCGCAGCCACTCACTAATCCTATGCTCCCCCGCTGCCAGCTAGTCCTGCTTCTACCAGCCCCCTGCAGCAGTCCTGTGCCCTCGCAGCCACTCACTAATCCTCTGGTCCCCGCTGCCAGCTAGTTCTGCTTCTACCAGCCCCATGCAGCAGTCCTGTGCCCTCGCAGCTACTCACTAATCCTCTGGTCCCCCGCTGCCAGCTACTGCTGCTTCTACCAGCCCCCTGCAGCAGTCCTGTGCCCTCACAGTCACTCACTAATCCTCTGGCCCCCCGCTGCCAGCTAGTTCTGCTTCTACCAGCCCCCTGCAGCAGTCCTGTGCCCTCACAGTCACTCACTAATCCTCTGGTCCCCCGCTGCCAGCTAGTTCTGCTTCTACCAGCCCCCTGCAGCAGTCCTGTGCCCTCGCAGCCACTCACTAATCCTCTGCTCCCCCGCTGCCAGCTAGTCCTGCTTCTACCAGCCCCCTGCAGCAGTCCTGTGCCCTCGCAGCTACTCACTAATCCTCTGCTCCCCCGCTGCCAGCTAGTTCTGCTTCTACCAGCCCCCTGCAGCAGTCCTGTGCCCTCGCAGCCATTCACTAATCCTCTGGTCCCCCGCTGCCAGCTAGTTCTGCTTCTACCAGCCCTCTGCAGCAGTCCTGTGCCCTCGCAGTCACTCACTAATCCTCTGCTCCCCCGCTGCCAGCTAGTTCTGCTTCTACCAGCCCCCTGCAGCGGTCCTGTGCCCTCGCAGCCACTCACTAATCCTCTGGTCCCCCGCTGCCAGCTAGTTCTGCTTCTACCAGCCCCCTGCAGCAGTCCTGTGCCCTCGCAGTCACTCACTAATCCTCTGCTCCCCCGCTGCCAGCTAGTTCTGCTTCTACCAGCCCCCTGCAGCAGTCCTGTGCCCTCGCAGCCACTCACTAATCCTCTGCTCCCCCGCCGCCAGCTAGTTCTGCTTCTACCAGCCCCCTGCAGCAGTCCTGTGCCCTCGCAGCCACTCACTAATCCTCTGCTCCCCCCCGCTGCCAGCTAGCTCTGCTTCTATCAGCCCCCTGCAGCAGTCCTGTGCCCTCGCAGCCACTCACTAATCCTCTGGTCCCCCGCTGCCAGCCAGTTCTGCTTCTACCAGCCCCCTGCAGCAGTCCTGTGCCCTCGCAGCCACTCACTAACCCTCTGGTCCCCCGCTGCCAGCTAGTTCTGCTTCTACCAGCCCCCTGCAGCAGTCCTGTGCCCTCGCAGCCACTCACTAATCCTCTGGTCCCCGCTGCCAGCTAGTTCTGCTTCTACCAGCCCCCTGCAGCAGTCCTGTGCCCTCGCAGCCACTCACTAATCCTCTGGTCCCCCGCTGCCAGCTAGTTCTGCTTCTACCAGCCCCCTGCAGCAGTCCTGTGCCCTCGCAGCCACTCACTAATCCTCTGCCCCCCCCCCGCTGCCAGCTAGCTCTGCTTCTACCAGCTCCCTGCAGCAGTCCTGTGCCCTCGCAGCCACTCACTAATCCTCTGGTCCTCCGCTGCCAGCTAGTTCTGCTTCTACCAGCCCCCTGCAGCAGTCCTGTGCCCTCGCAGCCACTCACTATACCTCTGGTCCCCCGCTGCCAGCTAGTTCTGCTTCTACCAGCCCCCTGCAGCAGTCCTGTGCCCTCGCAGCCACTCACTAATCCTCTGGTCCCCCGCTGTCAGCTAGTTCTGCTTCTACCAGCCCCCTGCAGCAGTCCTGTGCCCTCGCAGCCACTCACTAATCCTCTGGTCCCCCGCTGCCAGCTAGTTCTGCTTCTACCAGCCCCCTGCAGCAGTCCTGTGCCCTCGCAGCCATTCACTAATCCTCTGCTCCCCCGCCGCCAGCTAGTTCTGCTTCTACCAGCCCCCTGCAGCAGTCCTGTGCCCTCGCAGCCACTCACTAATCCTCTGCTCCCCCGCTGCCAGCTAGTCCTGCTTCTACCAGCCCCCTGCAGCCATCCTGTGCCCTCGTAGTCACTCACTAATCCTCTGGTCCCCCGCTGCCAGCTAGTTCTGCTTCTACCAGCCCCCTGCAGCAGTCCTGTGCCCTCGCAGCTACTCACTAATCCTCTGCTCCCCCGCTGCCAGCTAGTTCTGCTTCTACCAGCCCCCTGCAGCCGTCCTGTACCCTCGCAGCCCACTCACTAATCCTCTGGTCCCCCGCTGCCAGCTAGTTCTGCTTCTACCAGCCCCCTGCAGCAGTCCTGTGCCCTCACAGTCACTCACTAATCCTCTGGTCCCCCCCTGCCAGCTAGTTCTGCTTCTACCAGCCCCCTGCAGCAGTCCTGTGCCCTCGCAGCCACTCACTAATCCTCTGGTCCCCCCCTGCCAGCTAGTTCTGCTTCTACCAGCCCCCTGCAGCAGTCCTGTGCCCTCGCAGCCACTCACTAATCCTCTGCTCCCCCGCTGCCAGCTAGCTCTGCTTCTACCAGCCCCCTGCAGCAGTCCTGTGCCCTCACAGTCACTCACTAATCCTCTGGCCCCCCGCTGCCAGCTAGTTCTGCTTCTACCAGCCCCCTGCAGCAGTCCTGTGCCCTCACAGTCACTCACTAATCCTCTGGTCCCCCGCTGCCAGCTAGTTCTGCTTCTACCAGCCCCCTGCAGCAGTCCTGTGCCCTCGCAGCCACTCACTCATCCTCTGCTCCCCCGCTGCCAGCTAGTTCTGCTTCTACCAGCCCCCTGCAGCAGTCCTGTGCCCTCGCAGCCACTCACTAATCCTCTGGTCCCCCGCTGACAGCTAGTTCTGCTTCTACCAGCCCCCTGCAGCAGTCCTGTGCCCTCGCAGCCACTCATTAATCCTCTGGTCCCCTGCTGCCAGCTAGTTCTGCTTCTACCAGCCCCCTGCAGCAGTCCTGTGCCCTCACAGTCACTCACTAATCCTCTGGTCCCCCGCTGCCAGCTAGTTCTGCTTCTACCAGCCCCCTGCAGCAGTCCTGTGCCCTCACAGTCACTCACTAATCCTCTGGTCCCCCGCTGCCAGCTAGTTCTGCTTCTACCAGCCCCCTGCAGCAGTCCTGTGCCCTCGCAGCCACTCACTAATCCTCTGGTCCCCCGCTGCCAGCTAGTTCTGCTTCTACCAGCCCCCTGCAGCAGTCCTGTGCCCTCGCAGCCACTCATTAATCCTCTGGTCCCCTGCTGCCAGCTAGTTCTGCTTCTACCAGCCCCCTGCAGCAGTCCTGTGCCCTCGCAGCCACTCACTAATCCTCTGGTCCCCCGCTGCCAGCTAGCTCTGCTTCTACCAGCCCCCTGCAGCAGTCCTGTGCCCTCGCAGCTACTCACTAATCCTCTGGTCCCCCGCTGCCAGCTAGTTCTGCTTCTACCAGCCCCCTGCAGCAGTCCTGTGCCCTCGCAGCCACTCACTAATCCTCTGGTCCCCCGCTGCCAGCTAGTTCTGCTTCTACCAGCCCCCTGCAGCAGTCCTGTGCCCTCGCAGCCACTCACTAATCCTCTGGTCCCCCGCTGCCAGCTAGCTCTGCTTCTACCAGCCCCCTGCAGCAGTCCTGTGCCCTCGCAGTCACTCACTAATCCTCTGCTCCCCCGCTGCCAGCTAGTTCTGCTTCTACCAGCTCCCTGCAGCAGTCCTGTGCCCTCGCAGCCACTCACTAATCCTCTGGTCCCCCGCTGCCAGCTAGTTCTGCTTCTACCAGCCCCCTGCAGCAGTCCTGTGCCCTCGCAGCCACTCACTAATCCTCTGGTCCCCCGCTGCCAGCTAGTCCTGCTTCTACCAGCCCCCTGCAGCAGTCCTGTGCCCTCGCAGCCACTCACTAATCCTCTGGTCCCTTGCTGCCAGCTAGTCCTGCTTCTACCAGCCCCCTGCAGCAGTCCTGTGCCCTCGCAGCCACTCACTAATCCTCTGGTCCCCCGCTGCCAGCTAGTTCTGCTTCTACCAGCCCCCTGCAGCAGTCCTGTGCCCTCGCAGCCACTCACTAATCCTCTGGTCCCCCGCTGCCAGCTAGTTCTGCTTCTACCAGCCCCCTGCAGCAGTCCTGTGCCCTCGCAGCCACTCACTAATCCTCTGGTCCCCCGCTGCCAGCTAGTTCTGCTTCTACCAGCCCCCTGCAGCAGTCCTGTGCCCTTGCAGCCACTCACTAATCCTCTGGTCCCCCGCTGCCAGCTAGCTCTGCTTCTACCAGCCCCCTGCAGCAGTCCTGTGCCCCCGCAGTCACTCACTAATCCTCTGCTCCCCCGCTGCCAGCTAGTTCTGCTTCTACCAGCCCCCTGCAGCAGTCCTGTGCCCCCGCAGTCACTCACTTATCCTCTGGTCCCCCGCTGCCAGCTAGTTCTGCTTCTACCAGCCCCCTGCAGCAGTCCTGTGCCCTCGCAGCTACTCACAAATCCTCTGGTCCCCCGCTGCCAGCTAGCTCTGCTTCTACCAGCCCCCTGCAGCAGTCCTGTGCCCTCGCAGCCACTCACTAATCCTCTGGTCCCCCGCTGCCAGCTAGCTCTGTTTCTACCAGCCCCCTGCAGCAGTCCTGTGGCCTCGCAGTCACTCACTAATCCTCTGCTCCCCCGCTGCCAGCTAGTTCTGCTTCTACCAGCTCCCTGCAGCAGTCCTGTGCCCTCGCAGCCACTCACTAATCCTCTGGTCCCCCGCTGCCAGCTAGTTCTGCTTCTACCAGCCCCCTGCAGCAGTCCTGTGCCCTCGCAGCCACTCACTAATCCTCTGCTCCCCCGCTGCCAGCTAGTCCTGCTTCTACCAGCCCCCTGCAGCAGTCCTGTGCCCTCGCAGCCACTCACTAATCCTCTGGTCCCCCGCTGCCAGCTAGTCCTGCTTCTACCAGCCCCCTGCAGCAGTCCTGTGCCCTCGCAGCCACTCACTAATCCTCTGCTCCCCCGCTGCCAGCTAGTTCTGCTTCTACCAGCCCCCTGCAGCAGTCCTGTGCCCTCGCAGCCACTCACTAATCCTCTGCTCCCCCGCTGCCAGCTAGTTCTGCTTCTACCAGCCCCCTGCAGCAGTCCTGTGCCCTCGCAGCCATTCACTAATCCTCTGCTCCCCCGCTGCCAGCTAGTTCTGCTTCTACCAGCCCCCTGCAGCAGTCCTGTGCCCTCGCAGCCACTCACTAATCCTCTGGTCCCCCGCTGCCAGCTAGTTCTGCTTCTACCAGCCCCCTGCAGCCATCCTGTGCCCTCGTAGTCACTCACTGCTGCTCCAGTCCCCCGCCACCAGATAGTTCTGCTTCTACCAGCCCCATGCAGCCATCCTGTGCCCTCGTAGTCACTCACTAATCCTCTGGTCCCCCCGCTGCCAGCTAGTTCTGCTTCTACCAGCCCCCTGCAGCAGTCCTGTGCCCTCGCAGCTACTCACAAATCCTCTGGTCCCCCTCTGCCAGCTAGTTCTGCTTCTACCAGCCCCCTGCAGCAGTCCTGTGCCCTCGCAGCCACTCACTAATCCTCTGCTCCCCCGCCGCCAGCTAGTTCTGCTTCTACCAGCCCCCTGCAGCAGTCCTGTGCCCTCGCAGCCACTCACTAATCCTCTGCTCCCCCGCTGCCAGCTAGTTCTGCTTCTACCAGCCCCCTGCAGCCATCCTGTGCCCTCGTAGTCACTCACTGCTGCTCCAGTCCCCCGCCACCAGATAGTTCTGCTTCTACCAGCCCCATGCAGCCATCCTGTGCCCTCGCAGCCACTCACTAATCCTCTGGTCCCCCGCTGCCAGCTAGTTTAAATTTGCCGTCAAGCCCGGCGACGCGTAGTTTTCTACGTTCCTGTCCGCAATAGCGCTATTGCAGACGGCAACGCGAAGGAAACTCGTGGCCAGGCCTGCGCATGCGCAGTGAGCCTGTCAACCGAAAATGAAACTAGCTGGCGGTGGGGGACAGGAGGATCCGAGAGTGACTGCGAGGGCACCGGATTGCAGCAGGGTGCTGGTAGAAGTCCCAGGCAGGTAAAACTAATTTTTTATGGCTGACTTAAGTGTCCCTTTAAGGGTTAAGAATTAAATTAATAATAATAATGAAAAAAAGTTTGATCATTGATCTCTTTCCGGGTATACTGGCCTAGAGTTTTCTCTGTTTGCCCAGTCACTGCGTGCCATCTCCACCACCCCTCCTCCCACATGCATAGCAACAGCCCTCCCCCATGCAGAGCAACAGAACACATTGCTAGCCTGCAGGTTAGTGACGCATCTGAACAGCCTAGGTCCTGCAATATAACCTGAGGGGTTGATTCCTGATCCCGGCCAGCTGACACGCCCCCATATGTCTTAATTTGTCTACTTTTCGATCCCTCAGTCTTTCAAACTTGTTGTGGCGCATTGTCAATTCTCATTTGAGTCTACAATGATCAGCACTGGTATAGGGAGACAACTTTATTTCACCTTCTTAAAGTGAACCCGAGGTGAAAATAAACTGATGAGATAAATTGTATTTATCCTCTTACTCCTAAAAATCACTTTAAGTATCCCCGGGTTTTCTTTCAGATTTAAAGTAGGTTACATTTTTTTTTTTTACTGTCTCTAATCAGGGGCAGCCTATTAAGTGCCCCAGTTAGAAAAAGGTCAATAGTTCATGTATTTTATCTCTCCCTGCCCTCAGTTGTATTCTGCCAGGAAAGCTTTTATGGCTGTAATTTGCTTATCAGAGATGTTTCCTATATTCCCAACAAGCTACCAACAAGACAGAAGCTGTCACTTCCATGCCTAGGAATTAACTCTTTCAGGCAACAAAATAAAGCACGTAAAACAGCCTGGTTATTAACCATTTGTGCTGCGCGGACGTGAGCCTCATGTCCGCAGCGGCAGCTGCTATAACTGCAGGGACGCACTAGTCACGTCCCTGCAGTTTGGGGGGTTTGCACGCCATCGTGCGGGCAATTGCCCGTGATCGCGATGTTGCTACTAGCAGGGGGGATTGGCTGCAGGGGTCAATAGTTTTTGTTCAAAAATAGTGTTTATTCTTAAATGGCACTTTTGTCCGCCTGCGCCGATCGTTAGATTTATGAATGGGAACAAATTTCCCATGCATTAATCTCCATTGAAGCCTGCGTCACTTCCCTAGTTAGTGTAGCAACACATTGTTTCCTATGTAGCATACTTGTACTCTACATAGGGATTTGCTCAGCGGGGACATCTTGCGGCCAAATAGTAAAATTACACCTACTGACTTTAGGGATTAAAAAAAATTAATATGTCAAGAGTGCATATTATAAATGTATGTCCTAAAAATTAGCGATGGATGTAAAACTGAAAAAAAATTACTTTATATTGTCACCATGCATTGTACTAGAGATATAATTTTAATGTTGCAATAACCGGGACAGATGGGCAAATAAAATGTGTGGATTTTAATTACGGCAGCATGTGGTATTTTAAAACTATTATGCAGAAAACAGCAAAATAATTTTTTCCATTTTTTTTTTCTTAATTATTCCCATTAAAATGCATTTAGAATAAAATAATTCTTAATGTACCACCCAAAGAATGCCTAATAGCTGGCGGAAAAAAACAAGGTATAGATCATTTAGTTGTGATAAGTAGTGATAAAGTTATTGGGGAATGAAAGGGAGGAGCGCTGAAAGGGGAACATTCCTCTCGTCTATATGGAAATAAATAACCACGGGCTGAAATGGTTAATATGTTTTGCACTGTACATACACGTCTAACTCCTCATGTCACATGTCGCATCAGGTACACTTTTTAAGGTTTTTTTAAACACATCCGTGAACGCTCAGATAACTGAAATGTATTCCAGGTCACGTCTGAGGGTGGGCCGCAGCCCCAATCAAACATCATGTTCTCCATCACGGATGAGAAAGTGGCTTCTGTCAGCGGCAATGGATTGGTGAAAGGAGCAGCGATCGGCAACGTGACAGTGACTGGCCTCATCCAGGCGGTGGATGCCGAATCTGGGAAAGTGGTGACTGTGTCTGAGGTAGGTGTGTGTTTGTGTGTGTTTCTGTATGTGTGTGTGTCTGAGGTAGTATTCTGTGTTAATATAGTGTGTGTGTGTGTGTGTGCCTGAGGTAGTAGAGTGTCAGTGTTAGTATAGTGTGTGTGTGTGTGTGTGTGTGTGTGTGTGTGTGTGTGTGTGTCTGTGTGTGTCTGTGTCTGTGTGTGTGTGTGTGTCTGTGTCTTGAGTGTGAGCGTTTCTGAGGTAGGTGTATGTGTGCCTGTGTCTGTATCTGAGGTTGTATTGTTTGTGTGTGTCTGTGGTTATATAGTGGAGTACATTTGAAATCGGCGCCGGTAGACTTGGGCACAGGATACAGCCGGTATATGGCTGATCCTGCTGCTGCACAAGTCCGGGCCGTGTTAATTACTATTCCCCCTCCAGGCCGCTATGGATAGTGGGGGAATGAAATAATTTCCAGCGCTTGCTGGAGGCCGAATTATTGTGTCTTTTAAGCAACCTCGGCTCCGTCTTCTGACAGCGCCGACGTTACTTACTGAGCGCCGCTATAGACTGATTTCCATTATGGTCTATGGCGGCGCTGGCTGCGCCCAAATCTAGCAGCGCTGAAAAGCACTGCTCCGATATAGTGTGTGTGTGTGTGTGTGTGTCTGAGGTAGTATTGTTTGTGTGTATATCTCATTCAGACAGTGTTGTAAGTTTGCCGTGGAAAGTTGGCTGAACGGTTTTCCTGCATTTTAGGATAAAGTGGAGGTTGAAGTCATCCAGCTGAGAGCTGTGCGGATCCACGCTCCGATCACCAGAATGAAGAGCGGTACGCAGGTATGGAGGGCACCGGTGGGTACAGGCACCGGGGTGATGGTAGGAGATTGTCTTCAGGGTATTCCTGGTCTGAATATCATCCAAGCATTTGCAGCTTTGCGCTCCAATACAAAGTATAGAATCGCTGCAGAATTGCTCTTTTTGACCATTGCACAAAAAACGATTTTGCAACGATTTTACCATCTGAGGGGAGGGGCTAATTGTGACCACCATACAAAGCACTGTAGTTACATTAACAAGCACATATTCATCTCCTGAAATCGCACTGAAATACGCCACAAGAAAAGCTACACAAAACCCGATTGCTCCTTGCAGCGGGCCTTAGGGCCAGTTCACACGGACGGCCCCCAGTGGCTCAATCCTGCCGCCCAGAAAAGCCTTTATTGCTGTTTATTGTCACAGTTAGAGGCTTAGGTAAGTACAGCAAACACAATACTGACTCCTCCGCGCTGCATGTAACATCTGGGGGAAAAACCGGTTAACCACGCAACTTGACCAAAAAATTTCAGTCGTTAGTGAACACTGTGAGACGAACGCTCTCATGCTTCTCACTTAAAATGCAATAGATCTGTAGCGTTAAATGCCGGGGACAATTGGCAATAGCCGTCCATCTGAACCAGCCCTTGTTGCAAAAAATAAAAATGTATTTATATAGCGCCAACATCCTCCGCAGCGCTGTACAGAGTACATAGTCATGTCACTAACTGTCCCTAAGAGGGGCTCACAATCTAATCCCTACCATAGTCCTATGTCTATGCATGTATCGTGTAGTGTATGCATCATAGTCTAGAGACAATTGGGAAGCCAATTAAATTATTTGCATGTTTTTCGGATATGGGAGGAAAAAACAAACCGCTAACCAGAGTGGGGAGAACATACAAGCTCTGTGCAGATAGTGCCCAGGCTAGGATTCAAACCTGGGACCCAGCGCTGCAAGGCGAGCATGCTAACCGCTACGCCACTGTGCTGCCTCAAACACCCAAACTGTATTGAAAGCCTGTAAAACGCACATTACAAACATCCCTCCCACTTCCTTGGGTAATAACCGCACCACCAGGGGGTGTAAAATCACATTTCAGCACCTCTTGGGCACTCTCATACAATGTTACACCACCTAATGGTCTGGTACCTGAGGAAGTGGGATCTGCTCACGAAACACAGAGCTCTTGTGAGTCTATACCTGAAGTTTCAGATCATACCTGCTGCCTAGTGCAAATAGTGAAAACTAATGGATTTCTAAACCAGTCCTCTACAGGCTATTTGGTTGTTAGTGTTACCTTGTTAATTTTTCTGCTTATTGCCAATTATAAGGGACAGTCAATGAGATGATGATAATTATGACTTGATGCTAATTTATGCAGTTTGCCACAGCTGCTGCCTCTCATTGTTGCTTTTTTCAAGCTCAATATATTTGCATGAGATTAGCATACAGTTTACATCCGCTCAGTTATTAGCATGTTATCGGTTGTTGCAGAGGAATAGTGATCCACTTGATCCAGCTGATAACGAAAGCTATGTTTTCCCACTAGTAAAACTGCACACTATTATGGTGCGATTCAACTGGTGTCGCTCACCTGTGTTTGCTGTAAACTCCACGGCAAATATTTTAAAACTTGAGCAGGACCGACGTTTGCGATAGTCATGATCACATTGCACTAAATGGGAACTATTCCACACGGTTTCCGTCTGTTTTGTACGCTCTAGCGATCGGAATCAGAGCTCAAACTGCTGATGGCAGAAAACAGCCCTAATGTGGGAGGAGCTGAAGAGGCCACACAGCAAGATATAGAGGGATCGAAGGGTTCAAATTCGCTGTCCCCAATTCCTGGAAGCCTTTAAACAAGACACAGAGCATTTATATTTTGCTTTTCTCATGGAGGACTCAAAGTGCCAGAGCTGCAGCCACTAGGGGGAGCTCTATAGGCAGTAGCAGTGTTAGGCCAGAGCTGCAGCCGCTAGGGAGCGCTCTATAGGCAGTAGCAATGTTAGGCCAGAGCTGCAGCCACTAGGGAGCGCTCTATAGGCAGTAGCAGTGTTAGGCCAGAGCTGCAGCCACTAGGGGGCGCTCTATAGGCAGTAGCAATGTTAGGCCAGAGCTGCAGCCACTAGGGAGCGCTCTATAGGCAGTAGCAGTGTTAGGCCAGAGCTGCAGCCAATAGGAGGCACTCTATAGGCAGTAGCAGTGTTAGGCCAGAGCTGCAGCCACTAGGGGGTGCTCTATAGGCAGTAGCAGTGTTAGGCCAGAGCTGCAGCCACTAGGGGGCGCTCTATAGGCAGTAGCAGTGTTAGGCCAGAGCTGCAGCCACTAGGGGGCGCTGTATAGGCAGTAGTAGTGTTAGGGCAGAGCTGCAGCCACTAGGGGTGCTCTATAGGCAGTAGTAGTGTTAGGCCAGAGCTGCAGCCACTAGGGGGTGCCAAGTAGGCAGTAGCAGTGTCTGGCCAGAGCTGCAGCCACTAGGGGGTGCCAAGTAGGCAGTAGCAGTGTTAGGCCAGAGCTGCAGCCACTAGGGGGTGCCAAGTAGGCAGTAGCAGTGTCTGGCCAGAGCTGCAGCCACTAGGGGGTGCCAAGTAGGCAGTAGCAGTGTCTGGCCAGAGCTGCAGCCACTAGGGGGTGCCAAGTAGGCAGTAGCAGTGTTAGGCCAGAGCTGCAGCCACTAGGGGGCGCTCTATAGGCAGTAGCAGTGTTAGGCCAGAGCTGCAGCCACTAGGGGGCGCTCTATAGGCAGTAGCAGTGTTAGGCCAGAGCTGCAGCCACTAGGGGGTGCCAAGTAGGCAGTAGCAGTGTTAGGCCAGAGCTGCAGCCACTAGGGGGCGCTCTATAGGCAGTAGCAGTGTTAGGCCAGAGCTGCAGCCACTAGGGGGCGCTCTATAGGCAGTAGCAGTGTTAGGCCAGAGCTGCAGCCACTAGGGGGTGCCAAGTAGGCAGTAGCAGTGTCTGGCCAGAGCTGCAGCCACTAGGGGGTGCCAAGTAGGCAGTAGCAGTGTCTGGCCAGAGCTGCAGCCACTAGGGGGTGCCAAGTAGGCAGTAGCAGTGTTAGGCCAGAGCTGCAGCCACTAGGGGGTGCCAAGTGAGCAGTAGCAGTGTTATTTACATTATTGTATGTTCCTCATACTTTGTTTTCTTGGAACGCTGATGCACTTGGTGAGGATGAGCTCACATTGCTTGTCTCCCCCAATCAGATGCCGGTGTATGTCATGGGAGTCTCCAGCAGCCACACCCCTTTCTCGTTTGGTAACGCAGTTCCTGGTCTGGTTTTCCATTGGTCGGTGGTGAAGCGTGACTTCATAGAGGTGAAGAGCCGGCACAGTGAGGTAAGCAGAGCGGCTCTCCCTGTTTATTCTTCTGTATGATGTGGAATCCTCACCCTCAGACACCCCCCCCCCTCCCCTCCCCCCTTACCATAAACTGCTCCCAGAGTACCGTGCAAGTGTTCTGTGCCGGCCTGCAGTGACCAATCAGGCTACAGCTGGTACAGAAAACAAGGATTCTGATTGGTTGCTCTACTATAATTCTTTACTTTTGCACCAGCTCTCTTTTCATATAAGTGCAATAAACCTTCATATTTACTGAAAAAAAATCTAATAAGACATTACTAGTTTAGCTTCCCTATCCTGGTGTTTTAAGCGTTCACTGTAAGATTTAGGAGAAATAAGATATGAAAAAAGAAAAGCATATTTCTGCTGGTTTCCATCTTTACTGTTTATCTCTGATGCCAAAAGTGACATCACTTCTGCCCTTTCTTTTTTCCAACCCAGCTCGGTGTCAATATTCCCTCCCTACTGCCACAGCTTACTGTCCCTCCCACAGCAAACATCACCTAGACAACAGGCTTACATCACTGTGTAAACTCTTCGTAGGGAGGGTGGTTCAATTACCTTCTGGTCATAGTATCCTTATCTTATTCAAAATGGGAAGCTTTCTGTTATTTGTATGCTGAGATAAGCTTGTCACTGAAAACAAAAAAACTTCCCACAATCCGGCTGGCACTGCACAGTTAAGCAAAGGTATAGAGACCATGTTAAAAAAAAAAAAATAAAAAAAAAATTTGGAGACATATAAGGACCTATTATATTTTTGGGCACAATTTTTTGGAATTACATTTTTGATGGTATAACTCCCTTTTAAAGAGACACTGAAGTCTCAAAAAAAAAATCTCTTTTTTATGTGTTGAATATGTGTAATATGTTTGCCCTAACTAAACCGCCGCATTCCCGCCGCTGTAATCTATTTAAACCCCCCCAAAATCCCAACTTGGTGGTGGATTTTGCTGCTCTGTGCGCTTCCGTGTGAGGCAGAGCTATGAGCTGCAGCCCTGCCTCACACGCATCTGTCAGCGGCGGATCTCCGCCTCTCCCCCGCCACTCTCAGTGAAGGAAGACTGTGAGGGGCGGGGCAGAGGCAGTGATCCGGGCTGACAGGTGTGTGAGGCAGAGCTATGAGCTGCAGTCCTGCCTCACACGTGTCTATCAGCAGCGGATCTCCGCCTCTCCCCCGCCCCTCTCAGTGAAGGAAGACTGTGAGGGGCGGGGGAGAGGCGGAGATCAGGGCTGACAGGTGTGTGAGGCAGAGCTATGAGCTGCAGTCCTGCCTCACACGTGTCTATCAGCAGCGGATCTCCGCCTCTCCCCCGCCCCTCTCAGTGAAGGAAGACTGTGAGGGGCGGGGGAGAGGCGGAGATCAGGGCTGACAGGTGTGTGAGGCAGAGCTATGAGCTGCAGTCCTGCCTCACACGCGTCTGTCAGCAGCGGATCTCCGCCTCTCCCCTGCCACTCTCAGTGAAGGAAGACTGAAAGGGGCGGGGGAGAGGCGGAGATCCGGGCTGACAGGTGTGTGAGGCAGAGCTATGAGCTGCAGTCCTGCCTCACACGCGTCTGTCAGCAGCGGATCTCCGCCTCTCCCCTGCCACTCTAAGTGAAGGAAGACTGTGAGGGGCGGGGCAGAGGCGGAGATCCGCTGCTGACAGACGCGCTGAGAGGCAGAGCTGCGGCTCATAGCTCTGCCTCACACGGAAGCGCTGCCCGGATTGCCCCCGGGGAGATTGGGGGGATTTAGTTAGCGTATTGCGGCCGGGATGTTTAGTTAGGGTAATCATCTTAAACATATTTGTTGAATAAAAAGATTTTTTTTTTTTTTTTTTTTTTGAGATTTCAGAGTCTTTTTAAGCTAAATACTCGGTGAATTAAAGGGAACCAAGCACCACTTTTTTTTCCTGATTTCTAATAGCTATAGGAGCTGCCATGTCCCCCCTCCCCTTCTAGCTACCATTATTTATCCAGCAGAAGAAGAATCTGTGGCTCCTGTAATCTCTTTGAAGCACAGTGTCTTATCTCTCCACCCCCTGCTGATGAAAGCTTTTGTTTGCTCTTTGCTAATGTGTGCAATAAAATAATTACCGTACATTAGTCCTTTTCTGCCTGAAACTTCTGCAGTCGGTCAGGCCTCAAAGTAGGGTAATAAAGGTCTGCTAAACTTTTAAAGAGAACCAGAGATGAAGCACCCTCTTGTATTTTACCTTATAAATCAGTGGGAACATGACAGTAAACACCTAATCTGCCCTTTGTTTCATTGTTCTCTGTGTAATCTGACTGTTATCACGTCTGATAAGAATCCTCGACTGAGAAGTCAGGCTGCTCCGTCTAGCTTTGCTACAGAAAGATTATAGCTAAGTATGTATTCTGTGGTGTTATTTCAAGCCCAAGCCTGCCCCCTTGTGGCTTTGCTATAATGACTCAGCTATAATCATTCCCAGCAAAGCCAGATTTAATTGCTCAGTCTGAGATTCTTGTGACTGCTGTTAACAGACACTTTTAGCAGTGAGGAGGAAACAGAGAGCATGGTAAGTGTTTTCTCTAATGTTCTTACTGATATATATGGTAAAATACACAAGGGTGCTTCCTCTCTGGTTCCCTTTAAATGTAAAAAGAAGAGGTAGAATGGAAGTTTTTTTTTTTATAAATGACCCACATTGTTGGCATGCATATTAAATGTGCTATTTAGATGCCCTGGGGGCTAAAAATGGTGCTCGGTTGCCTTTAAACGTGGCTATTAAGCACCATCTCATGTGAGAATATTGTGTGTTGTGTGTGTGTTGTGCGTGTGTGTTGTGCGTGTGTGTTGTGCGTGTGTGTTGTGCGTGTGTGTTGTGCGTGTGTGTTGTGCGTGTGTGTTGTGCGTGTGTGTTGTGCGTGTGTGTTGTGCGTGTGTGTTGTGCGTTGTGTGTGTGTGTGTGTGTTGTGCGTTGTGTGTGTGTGTGTGTGTGTGTTGTTTGTGTGTGTGTGTGTGGTGTGGTTATATAGCGTGTGTCTCTGAGGTAGTATTGTTTTGTGTGTGTCTGTCTGTGTCTGTGGTTATATAGTGTGTGTGTGTATGTGTGTGTGTGTGTGTGTGTGTGTTGTTTGTGTGTGTGTGTGTGGTGTGGTTATATAGCGTGTGTCTCTGAGGTAGTATTGTTTTGTGTGTGTCTGTCTGTGTCTGTGGTTATATAGTGTGTGTGTATGTGTGTGTGTGTGTGTATGTGTGTGTGTGTGTGTGTGTGTGTATGTATGTGTGTGTGTGTGTGTGTGTGTGTGTGTGTGTGTGTGTGTGTGTGTGTGTGTGTGTTCACGAGCCCCCAATGTTTCCTAAAGATCTGGCATGCCATTGTTTGAAATATTGGGCCCATATCCCTCTTAACGGCAGTTACTACTGTCTCTCTTCCATTGATCTAATGTTTTCCTGTTCTCAGTGGGCAGTAACTTGTATCCGCCCCTTCTGGGGGCGTGTCTTGTCTGTTGGCGGTTCTGTATAGAGTCACATTATTCCCTCTCTCTCCAGGCGTCTGTGGAGCTTCCTGCCCAGTATAACTTCCCCATGAATGTTTTCCTGTTCTCAGTGCGCAGTGACTTGTATCCGCCCCTTCTGGGGGGGGCGTGTCTTGCCTGTTGGCGGTTCTGTATAGAGTCACATTATTCCCTCTCCAGGCGTCTGTGGAGCTTCCTGCCCAGTATAACTTCGCCATGAATGTTTTCCTGTTCTCAGTGCGCAGTAACTTGTATTCGCCCCTTCTGGGGGTGTGTCTTGTCTGTTGGCGGTTCTGTATAGATTCACATTATTCCCCCCTATCTCCAGGCGTCTGTGGAGCTTCCTGCCCAGTATAACTTCACCATGAATGTTTTCCTGTTCTCAGTGCGCAGTGACTTGTATCCGCCCCTTCTGGGGGGCGTGTCTTGTCTGTTGGCGGTTCTGTATAGATTCACATTATTCCCCCCCTATCTCCAGGCATCTGTGGAGCTTCCTGCCCAGTATAACTTCACCATGAATGTTTTCCTGTTCTCAGTGCACAGTGACTTGTATCTGCCCCTTCTGGGGGGGGCGTGTCTTGCCTGTTGGCGGTTCTGTATAGTCACATTATTCCCTCTCCAGGCGTCTGTGGAGCTTCCTGCCCAGTATAACTTCACCATGAATGTTTTCCTGTTCTCAGTGCGCAGTAACTTGTATCCGCCCCTTCTGGGGCGTGTCTTGTCTGTTGGCGGTTCTGTATAGAGTCACATTATTCCCTCTCTCTCCAGGCGTCTGTGGAGCTTCCTGCCCAGTATAACTTCACCATGAATGTTTTCCTGTTCTCAGTGCGCAGTAACTTGTATCCGCCCCTTCTGGGGGCGTGTCTTGTCTGTTGGCGGTTCTGTATAGATTCACAATATTCCCTCTCTCTCCAGGCGTCTGTGGAGCTTCCTGCCCAGTATAACTTCGCCATGAATGTTTACGCCAAAATGAGAGGGAAGACGGGACTGAAGGTGACGGTGGTAGTCACTGAGCCGCTGGCCGCGCAGTTCTATGGCGGAGCGCGGGAACTGTCAGACGAGATCCAGATCCAGGTAACGTGTGACCCCAGGAACCGTTTCAGTCACCCAACCTCATGCTGCTTATATTCTCTCCCCAGTCAGTGATCAGCTCTTGTACAGCTTCAAAGGGAACCAGAGGAGAGCGGGATATGGAGGCGGACATATTTATTTCCTATTAAACAATACCAGTTCCCTGGCTGTCCTGCTGATCTCTTTGGCTCCAGTAGTGTCTGAATCGCACACCTGAAACAAGCGTGCAGCTACAGTCTCCCCAGAATTTTTTTTTCCAGCTGGGTGGCATGAAAAAGTAGCCAGGTGGGGCGAGATGAGAGAATGCTGGACCGGCGCTTCTCTGCACAATTCTGCCTAAGACATAGGAGGAGGTTAGCCGATGACAGCCGGGTGTTCACCAAAACTAGTCGGGTGGAGCACCCGGCTAAAAGAGCCTGGGGGGAACCCTGAACTAATCCAGTCACACTTCAGTCAGAGCAACTGATCCTCATGCTTGTTCAGGGGCTGTGGCTAAATGTATCAGAGGCAGAGGATTAGCAGGACAGCCAGGCAATCTGCATTGTGTAAAAGGGAATAAATATGGCAGCCTCCGTATCCCTCTCGCTTCAGTTGTTCTTTAATATCACATTTTTTCTGCCTCGGGTAAGACTTCATCTTATAGCTAATATGGGAGGGGGGCTGCTTTCCCTCCATCTCGTTGGCATTAATCCTGATAATTATTCATTTTTATTTTTATTCTCTGATTTGACAATCTCTTTTCCTCTCTTTGTCTGTCTCAGGTATTTGAGCGGCTGCAGTTAATAAACCCGGGTGTAGATGCTGGACAGATATTAATGTCTCCCAACTCCAACCTGAGGCTGCAGACTAACCGGTAACGTACTGACGACACCTGATTTGTTGCAAAAATCATAAAATTTAAAATATACAGTGTATAAACATATACATATAAGTGCATTTCTTCCAGCATGAAATGAGCCATAAATTACTTTTCTCCTATGTTGCTGTCACTTATAGTAAGTAGAAATCTGACAGAACCGACAGGTTTTCAACTAGCCCATCTCCTCATGGGTAGTTCTCATGGTTTTCTTTATTTACAAAAGCACTTAGTAAATGGCAGTTGCTTCATCCAACTGCCAAAATAGTGTGCAGCGAGCAGGGAGGCTGGCCAGCGTATTTGTATTTTACCCTATGGAAAGATGGACTAGCCCAAAACCTGTTGCTTCTGTCAGATTTCTACCACCTACTGTAAGTGACAGCAACATAGGAGAACAGTAATGTATAGCTTATTTTACTCAGGAAGAAACCTTCTTATTTTTATGTGCTTACATGTATTTTAAATGTAAGGATTTTCACGACAGTGGTCCCTTAGTACTGTATGTGAAATATCTACGCACATTATTCCGGGCGCTGTCCTGTGTATATTTGTGCGCTACTGCGGGTGGTGATTGCTATGTTTTCTGTAAATTACCAAACTATCACCGCATCCGTTGAAATCTCAGTGAACTTGGGGGGGAGGGAGGATCTAAAATGCCAAATGCAGTACATAACCAGGCTATTACTACTTACCGAATGCGTCACCGACACGTGAGGCCATAGTTCCGTGTATACTCTAGTATAAGCCGACCCCCAACCTTTCCATAAAAAACCTGGGGAAAATGATTCACTCGTGTATAAGCCGAGGGGGGGAAATATACCAGCTACTGACCCTAATATCTATTATAAGCCTGTCTTTAAAACCCACTAAGACAATATTGAAAACCTTTTATGAAATTGTTCAGTATACTGTGCAGGTGTTAATACTATTTATATTCAATCAGGGCCTTCATTTAAACATCATAAAGTTTAGAAAGCTATAGGTGACATGTAGGCATCGTATGTAATATTTAAAGGCTTGTTTAATGATGTTATAGATCCATTTGTACTTGCCTGGATGTTTGGATTAGACTCATGTCCTTTTAACTGTATTGATCCCTCTGAGTGCCCTCTCCCCGTGCCAATGGTACAGGGGAGCAGTATGGGGGCAGCAGTAACAGCTGTGTGCGCTTTGTGCCGTTTCCCACCTCTGTGATAGAGCGCATGCGTGTCCCGACGAGACCGGAGCTCCGTGCTGTTGACAGCGCTCGAGAGAGACCGTTACAAGGGGGCAGAAGAGCTACAGAAAGTAAAGGAACAGTGGAATGCAGCCCAGATAGAGGTGAGAGCAGCAAGTGAAGGCATCCCCTCACCGTGCAAATTAGCATGCGCTCTATCACGGAGGGCGGCGGCTGCACGTTACAAAGCGCGCACAGCTGTTACTGCTGTCCCCACATTCCTCCGCTGTGCCATTGGCGCGGGGAGAGGGCATTCAGAGGGGGGTCACAGTAAATTATATATGACTCGAGTATAAGCTGAGACCCCCACTTTTGGGCCACTTTTTTGGGCCCCAAAATTCGGCTTATACTCGCGTATATACGGTAATTACACCCGTAAGTTTCCCGTGTGAGTTATTGGTGTATTCCGCTCACAGTGACGCATTATGATTGCAGGGATCGGGCAGCCACCGTAAGTTTCCGGATGCTGCCAGGGGCGGAGAAGTCGCCCGTCGTACACGTGGATGATAACGGCCTGCTGACATCCGGTTCCTTCACCGGCATCTCCACCCTGGAGATCAATTCTCTGGAGCCTTTCGGGATAAACCAAACCATTATCGTCTCCGTTAAGGTATCTCACTTTCATTTGTTTCACAATCCGAATACAGTCTGTCCCCGCACTTTGATTGGCCCAATAGGCTGCCTGTCACTTGACAGGAAACTTGAAAGGCAGCCTATTGGGCCAATCAAAGTGCGAGGATAATGTCCTTTAAAGTGATTGGACCCGCAGGGGCTCAGGGCAGGACGAGTGGAGCTCTCGTCATTGCCAATTAGCAGGCATAAGTTCGTAGCCCTCGCTATGCTACTCTGATAAGGCATGTTAACTCTGGTAAGGCGTGTTACGTATGATAAGGCACGCTATCTCAGCTAAGGCACGCTATTTGTTATAGTGAATCAACCCCAGTATTTATTCTCGGTTTGTTTTGCACAAGATTTGTTGTAACAGTTGGTTTATGTGGGACCCAGGTACACATCAGACAGTGCGGGCAGATGCATGGAATAATCTTGCATGATGATTGGTTCTCGGTGGAGGTGAATTCCTGTATCGTTCTGTCTTGTATTTGCAGGTCTCCCCGATCTCCTATCTGCGCATCGTCACGAGTCCCGTCCTTCACACAGAAGACAATCATGCGCTGTCCTCCATCCCGCTGGGAGTCACTCTGCACTTCTCTGCACATTTCCATGACAACACGGGTGACGTTTTCCATGCTCAGAACTCTGCGCTCAGCTTTGCGGTGAACAGGTGCGTGATTCAGTTTAGAACGCAAGTAACATAAAAACAAGGAAGTTCTGCGGCAGGAATTCTATCGCTGTGCTTCCTGTTTACTTACAGTGCAGAGCCGCTGATGGCATTGTCCTCATTTGCTTCTTATTTTTAATTTCTTTATATTGCTAACAGCAGATCCTTTGTATCGTCTTCACTGACCAATCAAAACCTCACAATGCCCTGACTAATATTTAGTAATTCTCCCCTCCTCCCTCCTAGTACAACCTGTCCAGACCTGTGAAGGTGAATTGTGGTATGTGACTATATCTGGGTAATACACTATCAGCCTATAATACAGTGCAGCTCCCCCTGGTGGTCAGGCCTGGACTCCACAAGACCTGTGAAGGTGTCCTGTGGTGTCTGACTATATATCTATAATACATAGAATACACTATCAGCCTATAATATAGTGCAGCTCCCCCTATTGGTCAGGCCTGGACTCCACAAGACCTGTGAAGGTGTCCTGTGGTATCTGACTATATATCTATAGTACGTATAATACGTCATCAGCCTATAATATAGTTCAGCTCCCCCTGGTGGTCAGGCCTGGACTCCACAAGACCTGTGAAGGTGTCCTGTGGTGTCTGACTATATATCTATAATACATATAATACACCATCAGCCAATAATATAGTGCAGCTCCCCCTGGTGGTCAGGCCTGGACTCCACAAGACCTGTGATGGTGTCCTGTGGTATCTGACTATATATCTATAATACATATAATACACTATCAGCCTACAATATAGTGCAGCTCCCCCTGGTGGTCAGGCCTGGACTCCACAAGACCTGTGAAGGTGTCCTGTGGTATCTGACTATATATCTATAATACATATAATACACTATCAGCCTATAATATAGTGCAGCTCCCCCTGGTGGTCAGGCCTGGACTCCACAAGACCTGTGAAGGTGTCCTGTGGTATCTGACTATATATCTATAATACATATAATACACTATCAGCCTATAATATAGTGCAGCTCCCCCTGGTGGTCAGGCCTGGACCCCACAAGACCTGTGAAGGTGCCCTGTGGTATCTGACTATATATCTATAGTACATATAATACGTCATCAGCCTATAATATAGTGCAGCTCCCCCTGGTGGTCAGGCCTGGACTCCACAAGACCTGTGAAGGTGTCCTGTGGTATCTGGCTATATATCTATAATACATATAATACACTATCAGCCTATAATATAGTGCAGCTCCCCCTGGTGGTCAGGCCTGGACTCCACAAGACCTGTGAAGGTGTCCTGTGGTATCTGACTATATATCTATAATACATATAATACACTATCAGCCTATAATATAGTGCAGCTCCCCCTGGTGGTCAGGCCTGGACTCCACAAGACCTGTGAAGGTGTCCTGTGGTATCTGACTATATATCTATAATACATATAATACACTATCAGCCTATAATATAGTGCAGCTCCCCCTGGTGGTCAGGCCTGGACCCCACAAGACCTGTGAAGGTGCCCTGTGGTATCTGACTATATATCTATAGTACATATAATACGTCATCAGCCTATAATATAGTGCAGCTCCCCCTGGTGGTCAGGCCTGGACTCCACAAGACCTGTGAAGGTGTCCTGTGGTATCTGGCTATATATCTATAATACATATAATACACTATCAGCCTATAATATAGTGCAGCTCCCCCTGGTGGTCAGGCCTGGACTCCACAAGACCTGTGATGGTGTCCTGTGGCACCAGCAGATCCTTTCAAAGTAAAATAGAACTAAAATGAAACTTGTGAGATAATTTTGGGGGTGTTCTGATTTGGTTATTTAGACCATGCAATTTGGCCCTTTTCAGAGTCCCTCAGATCCTTAAAGGGAACCCGTGGTGAGAATAATACGGAGGCTGCCATATTTATTTCCTTTTAAGCAATACCAGTTGCCTGGCAGCCCTGCTGATCCTGTCTTTAATACTTTCAACCATAGCCCCCTAAACAAGCATGCAGCAGATCAAGTGTTTCTGGCATTGTCAGATCTGACAAGATTAGCTGCATGCTTGTTTCTGGTGTGATTCAGATACTACTGCAGCCAAATAGATCAGCAGGACTGCCAGGCAACTGGTATTGTGTAAAAGGAAAAAAATATTGCAGCCTCCATATCCCTCTCACCTTGGGGTCTTTTTAAATGCTGATGGTATATGGGTTGTGTACATCCACTAAAAGGCTGGAGATAACTGTAAAACGTGGTAAAAATAAAGATACTTACCTCGGTAGTGTGAAGCCTCAGCGTTGTCCAGAGGCTCCCCTGATCGTCTGACACGCCACCTCCAGGGAAAGGTCCTCTGAACTTGTGCTTCTTCTGGCCATGGACAGACTGATTGGGCGTGTGAGCGTAAGGTCCGTGCATGTCCAGTAAAATAAAACCCTTGTAGATGGAGGGAAAAGGCTGTGCACAAGAATCTTTGTTCTACGTTTCATGCACAGACTTACTGACACATGCCCAGTCTGCATGGGCCTGTCCAAAGCCGGGAATGTGGCCGCAAGGAACTTATTTGACTGTGTTGAGTCGAATATTAAAGGACAATTGGAGAGAGGTATATGGAGGCTGCCATGTTTATTTCCTTTTAAGCAATACAAGTTCCCTGGCTGTCCTGCTGATCCTCTGCCTCTAATACTATTAGCCATAGACCCTGAACAAGCATGCAGTGTATCGGGTGTTTCTGACATTATTGTCAGACCTGACAGATAAGCTGCATGCTTGTATCTGGTGTTATTCAGACACGACTGCAGCCAAACATACTAGCAGGACTGTCAGGCAACTGGTATTGTTTAAAAGGAAATAAACATGGCAGCCTCCGTATCCCTCTCACAATAAAAATGTACGCATTGAACCAGTAACGCGTAAAAATGTATGTGTTAAAGAGACTCTGTAACATGAAAAACATCCCCTGGGGGGTACTCACCTCGGGTGGGGGAAGCCTCCGGATCCTAATGAGGCTTCCCACGCCGTCCTCTGTCCCACGGGGGTCTCGCCGCAGCCCTCCGAACAGCCGGCGACTGTGCCGACTGTCAGTTCAATATTTACCTTTGCTGGCTCCAGCGGGGGCGCTGTGGCGACTTTCGGCACGGAAATAGACGGAAATACCCGATCTCCGTCGGGTCCGCTCTACTGCGCAGGCGCAAGTTTCCGGCGCCTGCGCAGTAGAGCGGACCCGACGGAGATCGGGTATTTCCGCCTACTTCGGCGCCGAAAGCCATCAGAGCGCCTGCGCAGGAGCCAGGAAGGTAAATATTGCGTCACCGCTGTACGGAGGGCTACAGCGAGACCCCCGAGGGACGCAGGGGAAGCCTCATTAGGATCCTGAGGCTTCCCCCACCCGAGGTGAGTACCCCCCAGGGGCCGTTTTCTCGTTACAGTTCCTCTTTAATGTTCCTGCACCAGCAGGAATGCGTAAAAATGTACGCAATGCGGCCCGCCGAGGTCGGCAAGCAGCCAGCGGGGGACTGGAGCAGCAGTGAGTGACTACGAGAGCACAGGATGGCTGCATGGGGCTGGTAGAAGCCCCAGGTAAGTGAAACTCATTTTTTTATTTTGCTTGAACCTTCCCTTTAAACCCTTTGCTGGAACGATGGGGTGGTAGACCATACAGACCATCTGAGGTGCGTATGAACAGCCTGTTTTATGAAATCATTTGAGAAAGCGCTCGGCTCAAACTTGTTTTCATATTTATGGATGGAATGGGAAAAAATAAGGACCGTAAGTTTTGTTGTTCTCCACATAGAGAAATTCAGATTATATCCTGTTGCTGTTGACCTTTCAGGAAGAGAATGAATCTCCTCAATAGTAAATTCATGCTGTCTGGATGGAAGATTCATTCACTTCCTGTTATAGGCGACACCACAGGAAGTGAAGGCTTATCTTCAATAGAAAAACTTCATGCTGCAAAGGGGGGGGGGGGGGGGAGAGATTCATTCACTTCCTGTTATAGGCGACACCACAGGAAGTGAAGGGTTATCTTCAATAGAAACACTTCATGCTTGAAGGGGGGGAAGATTACGCAGGAAGTGACGCTGTGTGGAGGGATGATTACTTCACTTCCTGTTCCTTGCGGCACCACAGGAAATGAAAGGTTATCTTCAATAGTAACACTTAATGCTGGGTGGATTAATTCACTTCCTATTACCAGCGCCACAGCAGGAAGTGAATGAATCTTCGATAGTAACACTACGTGCTGCATTGGGGGGAAGATTAATTCACTTCCTGTCAGTGTTCTACCCAGGCTCTTTTAGTCGGGTGCTCCACCCGGCTAATATTGGTGAGCACCCGGCTGTCATTGGCTCACCTCCTCCTATGCTGTAAGCTGAGTTGTGCAGAGAAGCTCAGGGCCTGCATTCTCTCATATTGCCCCACCCAGCTACTTTTTCATGCCACCTGGCTGCTATTTCATGCCACTCGGTTGGAAAAAAATTCTGGGGAGAACACTGCCTGTTACCAGCGTCACCACAAGCAGTGAAGGGATATCTCCCAAGCAGACAGAGTAATAAAAGCCGAACTTGGAGGTTCTAAACTTGTGCTCGTTCTACAATGATAATTTTGATGCAACCTGATTTTGATGCTCATTCTGTTTTGTTGATTTTCCACTTTGATTTCAGAGATGATTTTGTACAGATTAGTAAAGGAGCCACAAACAACACTTTCGTCCTGCGTACCGTCAACGTCGGCTACACCATATTAAGCATGTGGGACGTGGATAACCCCGGAATCTCGGACTTTATACCTCTGCCTGTCCAGCACAGCATTTACCCCAGCATGGAGCAAGAGGTGGTGGTCGGTGATGTCATCTGTTTTACCACCACAGTGGCCAGTCAGAAAGGTGAGTGGTGGTCAGTTCTCAAATTGCCAAAAACATAAGGGCTAGTTCATTCTGGGGTGCTTTTCAGGGGGGTTCAGTATTTGGGTGATCAGTAAAGCGCTGTGTCAATGTAACCCTGTTGTGAGATTCCACCAATCAGTCTCGGAAGTATAGTATACGTTTATTTACTGTACAGGAGACATACACTGAAATAGCAATGTCCGCCCAAGGAAGGCTTGGATCAGACGGATATACACTTTGGAATGAATTACAGATTCTAATTACGGTAGTCTGCCTCCCTAGACCCTGACTGGGTCCAGACAAATAAGCTAACTAACTAATGGATGACACAAAAATGCATACATGAATTCAAGAATATTTATGAATATCTAAGTAGGTAAGCTTCTTAGTTGTGAATTGCTTCATAGATCTGTTATTGACAATAGCCCGTTGTAACTCAAGGTCATCTGATTTGTTACATATGCTGTGTTGTGTTTTATCTCCAAGACAGCAAAACCAGTCCCCAGCAGCACACTCCATTCCTGTGAGTTGTAGAAAGTGTTATGTTGACAAAATGTACGATATAAAGGAAGTATGTCATTTGGCTTACAGGCGGCCATTTTGTTACACACACTATCAATTTTACTTCACCCCTTTGTGAGTTGTCTCACTGCATCGCTGCGAGTCGTAATCGCAAACTTTTTGCATGCAGCATTTTATTTTTTGAGCATTTCTGATGCGTTGCTTGAATTGAATTGCAAAGTGCAATCACCCCAAAAAAATTCTAGGCAGTTGCAATTAAGATTTGCAGTGTGAATTAGCCCATAGACTGTCTGTGTATTGACTAGCCTGGTTGGGTGTAGGTCACTGGTTGATTTATGGAGTCCCCCTGGGGGTGGGAGTTATAGAGCAGGGTTGCACTAGGCAGCACTAGTCCAGCTGACCGGTTTTCATTATAAGCTGTCCTTCCACTCGCCACGTGACGCCCCTTCCACTCTGCTCCGTCATCCCCTCCGTCTCCCGTACTCCTTGTGCCTTTTGTGTTTTTGCCCTCTCTGCCTCCTTTATGCTGTTTACAGTGGCATAGCTAGACATTACGGGGCCCCATAGCAAAACTTTCATGGGACCATAAAATATAGGCATTCTTGAGAAATGCCACATGCCTCTACCCTGTGGATATGAGCTAACTAGGAGATTTGCATTATCATGTGAGCTACACTGCATAGAGTCCATGGGCACTTAGATAAAATCACAGGGTAGAGGAACACAAGAAAGTTAGTGAATACATTAAGTACCACCCGGGCCCCCTCTACTCCAAGGGACTATTGCTACGCCCCTGCTGTTTACCCAGGACTCTGTACAGTAAATAATTACCAGCAAACTGCCCTACGCAGCACCATGTGAGGAGCCCCTCTTTGCTCTCTCAGCGTCAGTTTCCATTACCAACGCAGATACTATTGGCTGACGGCACAAAGCATAGCTCCGCCCTTATCTTCTACTGCCCCGCCTCTCCCAGTCTGCACCTTCAAGTCCTCCGCAAGTCAGACAGTCTTATTCCAGGGACAGCTTGTAGTCCGTAACTCGGCATGTGATTGGTCCATCATTACCAGACCGATTTATTGCTTCATCTCAGCTTCCTCAATAGTATCTCTCAATATTCTCTACATCCTGGTCAGAATTTGTGCGTTTCTTGTACCGGCGAGTTTCCCGCCAGTATTGCAGTGTAGAAGGAAAGGTGATGGCTGCGGGGGGAGGGGGGAATAGCTGCTGCCTCACAGCATAGAGCCCTGCAGCTGCATATGTGGAAGGTATATTTTCTCCTCATTGGTCTGACTTCTGTATCCGCAGGTGCGGCTGGAACTTGGAGCTCCTCCTCCAGCGCAGTTCTGCGGATTGACCCTACGACCGGCGCTGCCTTAGCTGTGGACTCCGGATCGGTGACTGTTTATTATGAAGTTCCTGGATCCCTGAAGTCCTACCGTGAGGTAACAAACCATTCAATGAATCTAAAGCGAGAACTCTGCATGTTCCTGAGTGCCTTTTAAAGTGAAATTACATCTTGGCAAAATGTTTTGTAAAAACCTGCCAAAAGTAAAGTCTCCCGACCTGCCCCAAGTCTTTTTGAATATGATGCCACAAGCTTGGCACACCTATCCTTGGCAAGTTTCGCCCATTCCTCTTTGCAGCACCTCTCAAGCTCCATCAGGTTGGAGTCAGTGCGCAGCCATTTTAAGATCTCTCCAGAGATGTTCAATCAGATTCAAGTCTTGGCTCTGGCTGGGCCACTCAAGGACATTCACAGAGTTGTCCTGAAGCCACTTCTTTGATATCTTGGCTGTGCGCTTAGCGTCAGAGTGACCATCAGGTTCTTGGCCACCTTCCTGACTAAGGCCATTCTCTTCCAATTTCTCAGTTTAGATGGACGGCCAGCTCTAGGGAGAGTCCTGGTGGTTTCAAACTTCTGCCACTTACGGGTGATGGAGGCCACTGAGCTCATTGAAACCCTCAAAGCAGCAGAAATGTCTCTGTAACCTTCCTCAGATTTGTGCCTTGAGACAATCCTGTCTCAGAGGTCTACAGACTATTCTTTGACTTCATGCTTGGTTTGTGCTCTGATATGAACTGTCAACTGTGGGACCTTAAGCCTGGTCTACACGTGCTGATGTTTCTTATCAATCGAGCTGCTGATGCGGCTCGATTGATAAGATCCGACAGGTCCGATCTCGCTGCGGCCGATTCCCCGCGAGCGGATAATAGCGGGGAATCAACGGAAGATAAGCGGCGCCGGCGGGGACGCGGCAGGTACGCGCGGGGATGCGGAAGAGTTGATCTGGTGGCTAATCGAGCCGCCGGATCGCTACGTGTAGACCAGGCTTTAAATTATGAAATTGACAATCTCACCAGGTCAACTTTACACATTAGAATTACCACCACATATTTCACATTGCTTGTCTTGTATAGTTGAATTGAAATGGTCAGGTGATCAGTAGTGTTTGAAAGATACTGTCATGATTGGGAGTGTCAGACCTTCCTCCGGGTCACTCAGTTTCTGCAGGCGAGAAAAACAAGTAACAATTATTTGTGCTCTATGCAGTAAATTACTCCTGCTAAAGGGGACCGTACCTGGGCTGTTATACTTTAAAAGGAGTGCAAAGCAGAGTACAGATCCCAGACTTTACTAAAAGAAAAAAAATAAATATATATATTACTAGCCGACCCGCGTCGTAGCATACGCCGCATCTTCTATCTTTCTAATAGAGTACGTGCCTCAACCTTGAAGCAAGAAGAATAAAGGTGGGTACACACATCAGATAAAAGTCTTTGGAAAATGAAAGATCACAGACCAATGTTACCCCCTTCCATGTATTATGAGAGCCATACTCTACACAGTCTATTCTATGGAGCTGAACTCCCCATCAGACAGAAATCTTTGCAAGATGCTGCACACAAAGATGCTGTACACATGCAACAGATCAGTATCTGCAAAAGATCAGTTCCTGCAAAATGCATTCATAGGGCTTGATTCACAAAAGAGTGCTAACTGTTAGCACAGCCGTTTTTGCACGAATTTTCGCATTGCGGGCGATCGCGAATTTTTGCGTGAAACGATAATGTTTTAGCGGGCAAACGCGAATTTTTGCGTGAAAAAGATATCGATTTTTACGCGAAAATTAGCGTTTGCGCTCAAACGTTATCATTTCATGCGAAAATTCGCGATTGCGCACAATGCGAAAATTTGCGCGAAAACGGCCGTGCTAACAATTGGCACTCTTTTGTGAATCAAGCCCATAGTCTATGGGCTCAATTCACAAAGCGGTGATAACCCAGTTAAAGACTTTAGGCGTGATAACCATTTTTATCATGCCTAAACTCAGTTTAGGCATGATAAGTTTAGGCATGATAAGTTTAGATAAGTTTAGATCGCGCGCAAAGTCCCGCACGCAAAGCAGGGCCATTAAACTTTATGCAAAGTGCACCAGACTTTGCTAGCGCAAAACTTTTGATCAGCTGTGCACTGCGGTGCTAACCCAGTTGGTGCTTAAACTTATCACGCCTAAAAACGTATCACACCTAAACTTATCATGCCTAAACAGAGTTTAGGCGTGATAAAGGGCTTTTCACTAGCGTGCTAACTGTTAGCACCGCTTTGTGAATCAGGCCCTATATCTGCAGATCTCATGCACACCTTGTTTAACGGAGAATCCTCTGCAGATCAGATCAACCAGGATGGATTTTTGGATATGCAGATGATTGTCTGATCTGCAGATGAATGTCCGTCAAACAAGGTGTGTATTATGCTGGGCATACATGGTACGTTTTCTACCGTGTAATCGAGCCGCTGGCTCGATTCCCGCTCGTCCCCGCGGGCGCCCGGATCGATTCCCGCTCGTCCCCGCGAGCGCTTTCTTATTTTCCCCTCGTTTCTTCTTTTGTCCTGCCCACCGGTATCGAGCGCAGAATCGATCCGGCGGGGTATCGGACACGTGGGAAATTATCAATCGAGCCATCAGCGGCTCGATTACATGGTAGAAAACATATCGTGTATGCCCAGCATGAGATCTGCAGGTATCATAGACTATGAATGCATTTTGCAGAAACTGATTTTTTTTTGCAGGAACAGATCTTTTGCAGATACTGATCTGTTGCATGTGTACAGCATCTTTGTGTGCAGCATCTTGTAAAGATTTCTGTCTGATGGGGAGTTCAGCGCCATAGAATAGACTGTGTAGGTGTGGCTCTCATACTACATGGAAGGGGGTAACATTGGTCTGTGATCTTTCATTTTCCAAAGACATTTATCTGATGTGTGTACCCACCTTTAGGCTTTCCATGAGAAAATGTATGCGTGCTCGAACACCAAGTTTAACCCTAGCAAGTCTGGCTTTCCAAATCTGGCCTAATTGGCTACTCATGAGGCAATGCTCATGCAAATATGCATTTGCTTTCGCATGCCAAACTATGCAGGGTCAAAAAAACTATACAATGAATTTTCGATGCTGGTCGAAAATGCAAATATTTCTGAAGATTTTCGTGAAAATTCGCCAAAAACGAAAAAGGGATTTTCGATGCGAAAATGACTTAGGCGAAAATTCGCAAGCAACACTGCTACATGCTACATTAGCACTATCCAGGAGCGCCACGGGGAGGCTTCCCAATACCCCCTATTTATACAACCAGGGGGAACCACGGGGTCCCAGGCTCTCTCACTGCCTGGGAACCACAGCGGCATCCCCCGCTGTTTGTATCCTTTGGAGGCAGGTGGTGGATGGCTTGCTCCGGTGGTGTGAGCCCTGGAGTGAGTTGTCTGCGCCTGTACCCCCCCCCCCCCCCTCTGGAGTGCTGTATGTGAGCCAGCCCTGAGCTCTAAAGCTTCACTCCTTTCTCATGTGGTGCCCCCAAGTTAATGCGCCTGTAGCAGAACGCAATGGACATTAAGGTAAGTGCCTGTTTTTAATATTGGGAGGTGGGTGCGGACGGCTCTCCCCGGCGCTGGCCACGCTTGGGGGGGGGGGGGGGGGGGGGAGGGGGGAGCCTGCGCCACCCTAGCCTCCCCCTCCGGGGTGCCGCTGTGGTTCCCAGGCAGTGAGAGAGCCTGGGACCCCGCGGTCCCCCCGGTTGTATAAAAAGGGGGCATTGGGAATCCTCCCCGTGGCGCTCCTAGATAGTGCTAATGTAGCATGTAGCAGTGTTGCTTGCGAATTTTCGCCTAAGTCATTTTCGCATCAAAAATCCCGTTTTCGTTTTTGCCGAATTTTCACGAAAATCTTCAGAAATATTTGCATTTTCGACCAGCATCGAAAATTCATTGTATGTGGATGCTTATGCCCTTATGCGGAAAAATGTCCACAATAATCCGCATGGAAATTCAGTTTATACGGACGTTTATACACAAAAATGTCCGCAATAATGCGCAAGAAACTTCTCTGAATGCGGACGCTAATGCCCTTATGCGGAAAATGTCCGCAATAATATGCAAGTAATGCGAAAATGACTGGCATTAGGCGAAAATTAACGCAAAAAAATTAGATGGAAAATTTGCCTGTCAAAACGAAATTAGGTGAAAATTCGGTAAAAATTTGTCGAAATAAATTTTTGCATTTTCGCTCATCACTGGCATGTAGCAGGGCGACCGCTTTGCGGTATTGGTTTTTTGACTCTGCCTAGTTTGGCATGCAAAAGCAAATTTGCATGAGCATTGCCTCATGAATAGCCAATTAGGCCAGATTTGCAAAGCCAGACTTGCTAGGGTAGGCCTCTTTTCCACGGACAGTTGATAGGCAGTAAAATGCCTCTCAAGCTCTTACAACTGCTCACTACTGCCCGGTAACAGCTTGCTGCTGCCTGGAAACTGCTTGTTGCTGCCTGGTATCTGCTCACTGCTGCCTGGTAACTGCTTGCTGAGCTCACAGCTCAACAGTCCGTGGAAAAGAGGCCTTAAACTTGGTGTTTGAGCACGCATACATTTTCTCATGCAAAGTACTTCTTCTTCTTGCTCGAAGGTTGAGGCACTTACTCTATTATATATATATATATATATATATATATATATATATATATATTAGGGCTGCACGATTTCTCGGTTTTAAACCGAAACCGCGGTTCCTGTGAAGACGATTTTGGGATCGTCTGGATCCGGCGGTTTTCGGTCTTTAGTGCTTGCCCATGATCCGCCTACCTCAGCCGCTGCGCCGTGCCACAGAAGCAGTGCATATTTATGAGGTTAATAAGCCGGGCAGCGGGGGGAGGAGAGTTCAGTACAGAGCGGCACGCAGCTTCTCCAATGGCTGGATAGCAATGGAATGACGGAGGCAGTAGGCGGAGCTGTACGCTCTAGTACAGCTCCGCCTACCGCTGCCATCATACCATCGGTATCCAGCGATTGGAGAAGCTGTGTGCCGCTCTGTACTGAACTCTCCTCCCCCCGCTGCCCGGCTCATTAACCTCATAAATATGCACTGCTTTTGTGGCACGGCGCAGCGGCTGAGGTAAGCGGATCATGGGCAAGCACGGGCATGGCCGCAACGGCCTACCTACCTACACTGCACACTTTACTAGCTTTACTGGGGCACTACCCATTCATACTGGGCACTATACTAGCTATACTGGGGCACTTTACTAGCTATACTGGCGCACTACCTACCCATAGTGGGCACTATACTAGCTATACTGGGGCACTATACTAACTATACTGGGGCACTACCTACCCATTCTGGGCACTATTCTAGCTATACTGGGGCACTATACTAACTATACTGGGGCACTACCTACCCATACTGGGCACTATACTAGCTATACTGGGGCATTACCTACCCATACTGGGCACTATACTAGCTATACTGGGGCACTACCTACCTGTACTGGGCACTTTACGAGCTATACTGTGGCACTACCTACCCATACTGGGCACTATACTAGCTATACTGAGGCACTACCTACCCATACTGCCGGGCACTATACTATCTATACTGAGACACTATACTAGCTATACTGGGGCACTATGCTAGCTATACTGGAGCCCTATACTAGCCACACTGGGGCAACTAAACTCCCTATATTGGGGCTACTATGCTAGCTATGCCGCTGCACCCTAGTCCCCCTCCGTCCCCCCCCCCCCCAAAAAAAAAACCCGCTGCGCACGACACTGTACACTAGGACAAGCTAAAGCTTGTTTTGGAAAAAATCTTGAAAAAAATCGAAATCACAATTTCTGACAGAAAAATCGCAATTTCAATTTTTACACAAAATCGTGCAGCCCTAATATATATAATATATAGATAGCGTCTGCCAACTGAAATGGAAATGTAAGTTATAACATTTATTTGCAAATACGTGTGCCACCCTATACGTTCCATACATGGAACAATTTTTCATTTTTTTTTTTATTAGATAATTTAGTTTGATTATTCTATTAGATCGAATATAAAGATTTTTCCAACATGTCTGATCCGATTTTTGTAGAAAAAAAGAGGATAATCGTTTGTTTTTCGTGATCGAAAAAAGGATTCTTTTCAATTGATCGTTTTGGTCGAAAAAAACGGGAAAATCAAACATTTTTATTGTACCTTGTATGGGCACCATTATGCTGTGGACACACGGTACGTTTCTGTACCGTGTATCGACCAGCTGATCCGGCCAGCTGATAATATTCAGCTGGCCCGATCAAGCCGCTCGATTCCCGTCGGCAGACAATGGCAGGGAATCGAGCGGCTGATAAGGACCACCGGCGGGGATGAACGGCAATCGATCCGCGGGGACCCGGCGGGGGTCGATCCGGCGGCTAATCGGCTGCCGGATCGACCCGTGTATTCCCAGCATTAGACCTGTTTCTAGCTAATTTTAGTTAAAAGGCTTGAGTTTCGAGTTTTTTTTTTTTATTTGGGCATAGTTGTTGGTTCTGTAATGGCTAAAGACTAAAGGTGGCCGTACATCTATCAACTTGGTGGCCAACCCATCATTCGATTTGATAATTATCAAATCAGATGAAAATCTTTGCTGCCAAGAGCATGCCCTGTTGACAATGCTACCAGTTTTGGGCTGCAACTGGTCTCATGTATTGATTGGACATGCTGCAAGATGTCGGGCTGTCGTGGTTGATCAGGTGTATGGCGGTAACATCGAGCAATATCGGGAACAAGCGACAACCCCTGTGCTGTCCCCCAACGTTGCGGTTTCCTTTGGAGGGGTGGACACCCTCCTAAATTATGTGGTGGTGAGTGCCTTGTGACCGCAGGAAGGTGTTGGGTTGGGCACAGTAACCCAGATTGAAGCATTGATTGTTGCAAACACCGAGGATTGATCTGTTGAGAAGAGGATTCCGTTATTTAAAGACCTTTTTTCTGAAATGCCACAGATCCCCCTTACTGCTGAGGGGACCTTCAAAACCGGGTGTTTATGTAAATGGAATACATGGGGGAAACCCGGGGTGTTCGCTGCTGGTTGGGTTGGAACGTGTGACCAGCGACACACAGTGAGGGGGGGGGGGAGCAATACTCCTGGCGGGGAAGCAAGTAATGCCGATCCCTGGTATCAGTAATCGGTTGCCCAGGTGGTGTGCTGTGGGAGGGTTTAGGTAAGAAAGGTGTCGGGTTAGTAAGATTGTTAGTTTAAATTACCAATCTTTTTCCTATCAGCGACTCCTGTGCGCCTTTGTTGCTACATGTTCTCACAGGAACGTGGGCAGCACGGTGGCCTAGTAGATAGCACACTCAATCTTGCAGCGCTGGGTCCCCGAACCAAATCCCAGCCAGGGCACTATCTGCAAGGAATTTTCGTGTTCTCCCCTGTGTCTGTGTGGGTTTCCTCCGGGCACATTGGTTACTTCCCACATCCCAAAAACCTACAGATAAGTGAATTGGTTTCCCCCTAAATTGGACCTGGACTACGATACATATATCTATGGTAGGGATCAGGTTTTGAGCCCCTTTAACGCAGCACAGTCAGCCACATTATGCCAGGAAAAAAAAAACACACATATGTAAGTAGATAACTACTTATTCTATTTACATATGTTTTGATTTCAGTGAATGTTAAATCGTAAATAAAGAGAATTCTGTTCTAGGCTTTTTCCATTTTGATTCCCTCTGACTGAAGCTAATTTGGATGTCATTTCTTCCCTTACACTTTTTTTCCCTCCTAAAATCTGCACTGTCATATCTAGCTTGCTTTGTAAACACGTGAGCACAGCATAGATCAGATTTCAGCATTAGTTTTACACTGAACTGCCCTCAGCCAATCGGTGAGGAGCAGGAATGTGGTGATGGCAAGCTTCCTTCTCCCTGGCGATGCACCAAATAGAGCCAGACTGACAGATGAGATTTATTACAGCAGTAAAAGGTAGGATTATATTTGAATGCTTGCAATATAGACAATATACTCTGTACATCACCGTCAGTGCTATATAAATACTAAAGAATGGTAATACGGTTAGCATCATGGAGCTTTAGTTGTTGGAAATTAACATCCTTAGCGATAATCCCGAGTCTCTCGTGCCGGAAATCCTCAGCTCCGAGCGGTAACCCCGAGCTGGATCCATGGAAGATGTGTGATGTGCACGGCTGCCGCAGATCTATCTAGCGGTGTGATTTTTGAGGGTCTAAAAGCGTGTGAAAAAAATGGCACCGATTCCAGACCCTAAAATCCGGAAGTAATCATAACGCCAGGAAGGTTAAAGAGAACCAGAGAAGAAATGAAGGAAAGGTTTTATACATACCTGGGGCTTCCTCCAGCCCCGTACGCACGGATCACTCCCACGCCGCCGTCCTCCACTGCCTGTATGTGCCGGTACCGGGTCCCGTAGTTTCGGCCAGTCAGCGGCTGCACGCGGCCAATTGTCCGCATCACAGGGGCTCCCTTCATACCCTTACGCGTGCGGCTGCATACTGCGCACCCGCATGCGTAAGGGTATGCCGTGAACCCCTGTGCATGCGGACAATTGGCCGCATCCGCCGGAAGTGACGGAACCCGGTACCGCCGATACAGGAAGCGGAGGATGGCGGCGTGGGAGCGATCCAGGCTTCTGGGGCTGGAAGAAGCCCCAGGTATGTATGAAACCTTTTCCTATTTTAGGTTTTGATTCGTCTCTGGTTCCCTTTAGGGATATTTGTGGCGGCCTGCCTGTCCTCAGAAGAGAGTCTGATTGTTAATTTGCTCTCTTAAGGCAGGGAACACACTTGACTGTTTTCGTACGCGTCTTCTGCACAGAAAAACTGAGTACTCATGTTAATCGATGGGATAGTGCACACTTAATGTTTTTTGCACGCAGAAAAAAACCTGACATTCTGCATCATGATTCTGCACATTTTGTCAGTTTTCTCTATCCATTACATCAGCTGCTGTGAAAAAAACACACGTTTTCCTGCATAGAAACACACGTGTGCAGAAAACTGAGGCAAGTGTGTTCCCTGCCTGAATCGTATTATAAGTCTGTACATAGCCTGGTGCTGAGAAGAGGTGATGTAGACACCTGCTTGTGTTTACATCAGAGACGGGCATATTCGCACTCCTTGCTGCTTGATGTCATCTGAGGTTGGGTGTGGCCCATCCTATGCACTGTATGTTTTTACATGTGGTTATAGCTGGGAATTTTTGCTTTCATCTGCTGTCACTGGCGTAACCATAGGGGGCCTGCAGGGGTTGCAGCATGAGGGGAGAGCTATGGCCGCATTCGGTGGGGGTGACCCCCCCCCTCACCTCGGGCTCTCCCCTCTGCGCTCTCCTCCAGCATCAATACATTTGGGTATGCGGGCAGTGGCATTACATACCTTCCGTGCGCTCCAGCGTGGAAGTTCCTCTATCTAGCCTCTGACGTGACTTCCGGTATAAACAGGAAGTTGCGTCAGAGGCTAGATAGAGGAACTTCCACGCTGGAGCGAATGTGGCCATAGCTCTCCCCTCATGCTGCGACCCCTCCAGCCCCCAAAACGGCCCCGAGCGGGCCCCGGGGGGGGGGGGACGCTCAGAAATTCTGCAGGGGAGCCTGGTGGGGCCTAGTTACGCCCCTGCTGTGCAGGGTTTTTTTACACATCACTAAATAAACACATACTTTTAATCACGCAAATGTGCGCACCTGATTTTATAAATCTATTTCCAGTATTGCTGTGTTTGGTCTGATCTGTGCTCTGAACCACTCCATGCGCTATACAGCAAGTCACTGAGGAAGATGCTGTGCATGGCTGGCAGCCGTTACTGAGATGGAAGTGTTTACTGCTAGTAGCTGTGTATGCAGGCCATCCCCGCACATGGAAGCACCCCCCTCCGCAAAGGGAGCAATAAACAGTATTTTCTGCTATATGCAGACTTGAGACAGAAAGGATTCTGGTTATTATAGCACCTAGCTGTATACAGTAGAGTCCCTCTATAGTAAGCTTCAAGGGACCTGGCCAAGTAGTTTTATATATCCGACTTTCTCATACATTAGATATTTATACAGATGCATTTGCTGGGACCTCAGGACTGAGTTTACTATTTAAGAGTTTACAATAATTAGATTATATTGTATTGGTCTAAACACTTTTCAGATTAAAACATTTTAGCAACTTACGAGTGAAGTTGAAAGATGACACAGTTCATGAATTTAAATTACAAAATGACTATGAATACACTATGACTATGGTAGGATTAGATTGTGAGCTCCTCTGAGGACAGTCAGTGACATGACTATGTACTCTGCACAGTGCTGCAGAAGATGTCAGTGCTATATAAATACATAATAATAATATGGTAGGACATTGGACCATGACTATGGTAGGATTAGAGTGTGAGCTCCTCTGAGGACAGTCAGTGACATGACTATGTACTCTGTGTAATGTGCTGCAGGAGAGGTCAGTGCTATATAATAAGTGTGTGTGTGTGTGTGTGCGTGGCAATCACGCGAAAACTGCTTGACCGATTTGAACGAAACTTGGTACACAGATCCCTTACTACCTGGGATGATAGGCTCTGGGGGTCTCGCGGCCCCCCTGCACACGTGGGCAGAGCTACAAACAGCCAATCAAATTTCACCCATTCAAGTCAATGGAAAAAATGTAAAAGGCTGCCATTCTCACAGTAAACAAGCCAGAGTCCCCACACTTGGCACAGTTGGTCACTTGGTGACCGAGGTTACAAATCCAGGAAAAGTGGGCGGAGCATAAAACAGCCAATCAAATTTCAGCCGTTCATTTTAAATGGGAAAATGTAAACTGCAGCCATTCTAATACTGTTAATGGCAGGGGTCTCAAACTTGCCACAGTTGGTCACTGGGTAAATGCGATTAAGATGCAAGAAAGTGGGTGGAGCCTACAACAGCCAATCAAAATTCACCTATTGAGTTTCAAGGGGAATATTTAAACTGCTGCCATTTTTACACTGTTAATGGCAGAGGCTTCAAACTTGCTATAGTCGGTCTTTGGTTGACTGGGGTCCAAATTCACAAAAGGGGCGGAGTCACAAACAGCCAATCAGATTTCCTTGGTGGATAAACTGCTTCCATTCACACATTTTTGATGCCAGGAACCCGAAAGCTCACAAACTTGGTCACTGGGTGACTGTGTGTCAAGGTTACAAAAAGTGGGCGGAGCCAAAAACTAATTTTACTGGAAAATATAAACTGCAGCCATTCTTACACCGTTAATGGCAGTGTTCTCAAACTTTGCACTCTTGGTCACTGGGTGAATGAGATTAAGAATTTGGAAGGTAGGTGGAGCCTAAAACAGCCAATAAAAATTCACCTTTCGATTTTCAAAGGGAATATTTAAGCTGCTACCATTCTTATACTGTTAATAGCAGATGCCTCACACCTGGTACAGTTGGTCACTGGGTGATTAGGGTACAAATTCCAAAAGGGGGCGGGGCCACAAACTGCCAATCATATTTATTTTTCAATGGGAATATACAAAGTATTGATACCAAGGACCCCAAAGCTGAAAAACTTGATAATTGGGTGACTGTATGTCAAGGTTAGAAAAAGTGGGTGGTGCCAACAACTACATTTTTTACATGGCAGGGTTCCCAAACTTTACACAATTGGCCACTAGGTGACTGGGATGAATATTCAGAAAGTGGGTGGAGCCTACAACAGCCAATCAAAATTCACCTATTGATTTTCAAGGGGAATATTTACATTGCTACCATTCTTACACTGTTAATGGCAAAGGCCTCAAACCCGATACAGTCAGTCATTGGGTGACTGGGGTCCAAATTTAGGAGGGGTGGAGACACAAACAGCCAATCAGATTTGTTGGGTTGGTTTCAGCCATTCTGTTATTGGCAGGGTTCTCAAACTTGACACAGTTGGTCACTGGGTGACTGGGACTAATATTCAGGAAAGTGGGTGGAGCCTACAGCAGCCAATCAAAATTCACCTGTTTATTTTCAAGGGGAATATTTACATTGCTGCCATTCATGCACTCTTAATTGCAGAGGCCTTAAATCTGGTACAGTCAGTCACTGGGAGACTGGGGTTTACATTCTGAAGGGGGCGGGCCAAAAGAGCCAATCAGATTTGTTTAATTTCAATGGTAAAATGCAACTTATTGATGCCAAAGACCCCACAGCTTATAAACTTGGTCATTGAGTGAGTGCATGTCAAGGTTAGAAATAGTGAGCGGAGCCAAAAACAACTAACTTTTTACATGGGAAAATATCAACTGCAGCTATTCTTACACTGTTAATGGCAGGGTTCTCAAACTTGACACAGTTGGTCACTGGGGGACTAGGATTAATATTCGGAAAAGTAGGTGGAGCCTACAAGAGCCAATCAAAATTCACCTATTGATTTTTAAGGGGAATATTGAAACTGCAGCCATTCTTACACTGTTAATGGCAGAGGCCTCAAACCTGCTGCAGTCGGTCGTTAAGTGTCTGGGGTTCAAATTCAGTAAAGGGGCGGAGCCAAAAACAGCCAGATTTCTTTGCTGGATAAACTGCTTCCATTAGCACAATTTTGATGCCAGGAGCTCAAAGGCTCACAAACTTGGTCATTGGGTGACTGTGTGTCCCGGTTACAAAAAGTGGGCGGAGCCAAAAACAAATTTCACTGGGAAAATGTAGACTGCAGTCCTTACACGGTTTATGGCAGGGTTCCCAAACTTTGCCCAGATGGTCACTGGGTGACTGAGATTAATATTCAGGGAAGTGGGTGGAGCCTATAATAGCCTATCAAAATTCACCTGTTGATTTTCAAGTGGAATATTTAAATTGCTGCCATTTCTACACTGGTAATAGCAGATGCCTCAAACCTGCTACAGTTGGTCATTGGGTGACTGGAGTTCAAATGCTGGAGAGGGGCGCGGCCACAAACAGCCAATCTAATTTGTTTAATTTCTATGGGAATATACAAATTATTGATGCCAAGGACCCCAAAGCTCACAAACTTGGTCATTGAGTGTTTGTGCGTTAGGGTTAGAAAGTGGGCGGAGCCAACACCAGTCAAATACATATCCGGGCAACGCTGGGTCATCAGTGGGTGGAGACAAATACAAATTTCACTGGAAAATGTAAACTGCAGCCATTCTTACACTGGTAATGGCAGGGTTCTTAAACTTTGCACAGTTGGTCACTGGGAGACTGGGTATATGTAGAAAAGTGGGTGGAGCCTACAAAAGTGAATCAAACTTCACCTATTGCTTTTCAAGGGGAATATTTAATTACTACCACTCTTGCACTGTTAATGGCACAGGCCTCAAACCTGGTACAGTTGGGCATTGGGAGACTGGGGTTCAAATTCAGAAAAGGGGGTGGAGCCACAAACAGTTAATCAGATTTTTTTCATTTCAATGCAATTTATTGATACAAAGACCACAAAGCTCACAAACTTGGTCATTGAGTAATTGTGTGTTAGGGTTAGAAAAAGTGGGTGGAGCCGGCACCAGCCAAATACATACCCGTGCAACGCCGGGTCATCAGCTAGTATATAATAATAATATGGTAGGACATTACACTATGACTATGGTAGGATTAGATTGTGAGCTCCTCTGAGGACAGTCAGTGACATGACTATGTACTCTGTAATGTGCTGCAGAAGATGTCAGTGCTATATAAATACATAATAATAATAGTATGGTTGGACATTAGACTATGACTATGGTAGGATTAGATTATGAGCTCCTCTGAGGACAGTCAGTGACAGGACCATGTACTCTGTAATGTGCTGCAGAAGATGTCAGTGCTATATAAATACGTAATGGTAAGCGATTGCAGTAAAAAAAAAAAAAATCTGTCTCTCTCTCTTGATTAATGACTTATTAGGGTGACAGTTTTGGGGGCTGGGCTCTGTACAGACTCTCTGAGTATCGTCTACAGGTATAATGGAAGGAAGATCATGCGACATCCGGGCTAAAGTGAGACTCTTCCTGTCAGCCAGGATCCATTGCTAAGCCTCCTGCAGCCAGTATAGCTGAAACCCCTGACCGCCTCCCACCCCACTATTTACACCCTGACACAGAGGATGGCCAAGCGAGAAGGGAGGAGGAAGTAGGAGAAAGAATCTTGTACTATATGCCGGTCACTGCAACCCTAGCCTGGGTCATATCCGGACATAGCAAAGCCTTGGAGAATGTTGTACCAAACATAACTGTCTACACAGCAGTACCTCCTGCTATGTTGTGGGGATCACTCCAGCCATGGCCTGGGTCATATTAGGACAGACTGCTGATTGGGGAATGCTTATTTTATTTGTAATGGCTCTTAAGCTGCATCTACACGCGTAGATGCGGCTCCGATGTTCCTTATCAATCGAGACGCTGATGCGGCTCGATTGATAAGATCCGACAGGACGGATCTCCGCACCGCCAATTCCCCGCTCGCTCCCCGCGAGGGGACAATGGCAGGGAATCGAGTGGAAGATAAGCGGCGCCGGCGGGGACGAGCGGTGAATCGAATGCGGCGCGCGTGCGGGGACGCGGCGTGCACGCGGAAGAGGCGATCCGGCGGCTAATAGAGCCGCCGGATCGGAGCCGTATCTACGCGTGTAGATGCGGCTTTACACATGTGCACATATCCCTATAGAGTTAGTCTGCAGTGCAGTGTAATCTCATTACAGAAGCACACCTGATAAGCAGGGCTGTACAAACCTAATGAGGTGTCTGAAGCTCCCCCTGCTGGACACAGTCAGTAAATATTTATATTCATGAGTCATGCTTCTTGTTAATCTCCTTTATAACATTTTATTTGTGGATTTTAAAATGAATCGAGAATATATGAAGATACAGAAATGATTAGTTTCTTATCACAGGCAGCTCATCGCTGGAAGTAATACAGAGAATAGAGATTATCAGTGACAGAGAAACAAATCCTACCTAATAATTGGCAAGTGTATCTGCGTCCCAAGTCCCTGTGTCAGTGCTTTTTCCTCTCTGCGCATGTGCCGGGACGCAGAGCTACTGCCGAGAGCTCGGGGGAATGACGCGCGGCAGAGGACGGGTCCTGAAGGGGGGGCAGGGAGAGAGACCAGTCTCGGGGGGGGGGGGGGGGGGAGAGATATTTACGGATTCAGGACAGAAACCATGAATTGTCCCTGGAAATCAGACAGCTAGTAATTAATGGCAAGACAATCAGCCAATCACAATCCTCTCCCTGTGATGTCACCAGTGGGCGGAGCTCACACTCCCTGACTCCCCCCAGATATCTTTATACAACCATCCCATACACATAACCCAGCATGGAGGGGCTCAGTGAAGGTGGCAGTGAAGGTGTGGAGGTGTCTGATGGGGTCACACAGGGCATAAAAGGAGATCTGCCCGGCCTCATAATCCAGATATATCCTGACTCTATCACTGGGGATCCCATCAGGTAACTGGATATCTTCACTGTCATGTCTAACTGAGTACTGATTATCATCATCCCCACTGACCAAACCCCAGGACTTATTACCTCCAATCCGTGACTGCCCTCCTCTCCTGTCTATACTGGGGTAACACATCCCGACTATCCACCAATCTGATCCCCCAACATCCACTTCCCAGTAATGTTGCCCTGAGGAAAAACTCCGGCTGCTCAACACCTGAGGAAAAACCTGAAATCTCTCTGGTGTTTCTGGGCGGTTCTGCTCTATATGTGACCAGGAGGCAGTTTTCCTGTCATCTGATATATGTAGATTATTACTAGCTGTGGTTACATCCAGTAATATGTCTGCAGGCTGTATATAGATTCCCCCAGTTACCCCAGACATGATATCAGCCAGTCCTGTGTGTAATGTGTGTGAGATGCCGGCCACATCCAGATCCCCTCCATCATGGAGCTGCTTATCATGTCTGTCCTCCGTGTCACACAAGTCACCTGTGTCTGATTCCTGTAAGACAGTCAGTGGATCAGTCATGTGACACAGCTCCTCAATGTGACGCATCTTCCTGGACAGCTCCGCCTTCTTTATCTCCAGCTGCCTGATGATGTCATCATAGTGTTGTACCCGCTTTGTGATGTCACTCAGGACTCTCTTCTCCAGCTCCTCCAGCCGTCTCCTGAGGTCTCTAAACAGGGCAGTGACTCTCTCTGCTTCACCATCTGCTTTTTCTTGTGCTTTTCTCCTGCCTTCCTCCAGACTCTGGACTCTTTTCTCAGCCTCCTTTTCATCTGTCATCAGCGTCTGCAGATCATTCCTCAGCTTCTTCTTCTTCTCTTCAGAGGCCTCATCCAGTGACATCATCTTATGTCCTACATGTCCCCCAATCACAGTGCAGGACACGCAGACACATGAGGCATCCTCAGTGCAGTAATACTCCAGGATCTTCTTATGGACGGAGCATTTCCTGGTCTCCGGGGAGGTGGTGGGGGCACATAAGACGTGTTCTGGTGCCTTGCTGTGGACTCTCAGGTGATTATCACACAGAGAAGCGTCACACAGCACACAGGACATAACAGCAGGTACAGGAGAGTCCACACAGTAAGTACAATGGACTCCGGCCTCCTCCTGATCTGGCTGAGTAGACAGGAAACGCTCTGCTATGTTCCTCAGAGCAATGTTCCTGTGTAATCCAGGCCGCTCCTTGTACTTCTCTCTACATTCAGGACAGGAATAACCTGCAGACCCCTCCTGTGAGTCCAGCACACGCTCAATACAGACCCGGCAGAAGTTGTGACCACATCTCAGCATTACAGGATCTGTATAAATGGTCAGACAGACGGGACACTCCAGCTCCTCGCTCAGATCAGCAGACGCCATCGCTGGCAGCAGGACAGGAAACCAACGTGAAGGTCTCTGATTCTCGGAATCCAGAACAACCAGTTACTTATTATTTGCCTGGGGGAGGGGTGACCGCAAAGTTGCGTTTTTGTTTTTTGTTGTTTTTTTTATGTGCAGCACAGAGACATACTGGATTACACTCCCTCCGTACAGCACTAGCTTCCTGGTCTAAACTAGGACTCAATCTGCATGGAGTTTGCATATTGTCCTACTGTAATAGACACTATAGCAAGGATTACACTGTGAGCCCCTCTCAGGGATTGTCAGTAACATGACTATACACTGTGACTATAGAAAATAATTATGGTAGGATTAGAGTGTGAGCTCCTCTGAGGACAGTCAGTGACATGACTATGTATTCTGTAATGTGCTGCAGAAGATGTCAGTGCTGTATAAATACATAATAATAATATGGTAGGACATTACACTATGACTATGGTAGGATTAGAGTGTGAACTCCTCTGAGGACAGTCAGTGACATGACTATGTACTCTGTAATGTGCTGCAGGAGATGTCAGTGCTATATAAATACATAATAATAATATGGTAGGACATTAGACTATGACTATGGTAGGATTAGAGTGTGAGCTCCTCTGAGGACAGTCAGTGACATGACTATGTACTTTGTAATGTGCTGCAGAAGTTGTCAGTACTCAGGGCCGGATTTACAGTTCAGGAGCCTGTAGGCACATAAGCTCCAGTGCCCTAAACTCCACCCCCAAACAGGCCACACCCCCAATGCCACGCCCCTTTTAATAAAACTACACAAGTAATACAAATATTACCAAAGACAAGTACCAACAATGCGCAGATATTACTAACGACTAAGGGAATTTACCAAATTTAGGCTACTACTAGGAAAAGACAGTGGTGGTAGGTGGGTGGGAGAGCACAGCAGGTAGGTATAAAGGGCACAGAGAGTAGTCAGCGGGGGTAGGTAGGTGGGATAGCACAGCAAGTGGGTATAGACAGCACAGAGAGGGGTCAGTGGGGGTAGGTAGGTGGAAGGATGCAGAAGGTAGGTGCAGAGAGCAGTAAGTCAGGGTAGGAAAGTTGGTAGGTGGGAGGTTAGAGCAGGTAGAGGAGGGAAGTCAGCGAACGGACCTGAACTCAGAACTTCCTCTGTGCTTTAAAAGATACGTAACAGCATAAGAACCATTAAAGAATAACGATTTTGTTACAGCTGATACAAATACTAAAATACATCACCAGTGTTTCTACTTCCTGCTTCCATGGAAGAAGACATTTTGATAACATCCTGTGCTTACTAATGAGCTTATCTGCCGTGGCAGTCAGGTGGAACAGGGGAGAGATCAAGTACAATTTTGTGATTAGACACAAATAATGGAGAATTAAGCAGCCCATACACTCAGCCGATTTTCTGGCCGACCGATCGATCGCGGTCGATCGATCGATCGATCGCAAATCGGTTGGCCAATCGACCGATCGGCCGATTTCGATCGATTTCGATGGATTTCCATCGAACTAGCAGGGTGGAAAATTTAGGTCGATCTGATGAGATTGCTTATCAGTTTGCATTGGCCTTAATGGAAATCTGATGGCAAAAAAATGCCATCAGATCGAATTTCAACAGATTTCAAACTGAAATCTATTGGAATTCTATCCTGGTAAAAAATGTTCTAAAAACGCATCAGATAGATCATCAGATGCATTTCTTATCTGTCTGCTGCCAATCTGACGAGTGTATGGGCACCTTAACACAGGCTTAGCTCTAAATACTTACAGCAGGGTGCAGGGTTTCCCTTCTGTCCTGTGTAAGAGATCAAGTACTGAGAGGGTATTAGCAAGGCTACACCCTCTACTTACATACAGGCTGCATTTCTCTGTCCTGGGCAAGAGTTCAGGTCCACTTTATGGCAGTAGCAGCTCCCCCAGGTGTCTGAGTGGGCGGGGCTCCAGGTGGAGTTGGGGGACGGTCAGTAAGTCCTTCTTCTGCCCAATATCTCGAGTGGCCGAGAGAGACTGGGGGGGGGGGGGGGCAGTTGGAGAAGAAGTACTTGGGTTGTGGAGAAGACCCAGTGGCAGCAGGGACATCCTGCAGTCCTTCAGCAAGAGGGAGAGACCCATTTCAAAGGACGCTCCATGCGTCCAGCATTGACGACACTCAGCTGCGCCCCCTACATCCTCTCTATGGTCAAGCGCTGTAACCATGGAGAAGACGCAGGGGGCGCTGCTAGGTGACGTAAACGCTGGACGCATGGAGCAGGAGAGCAGAAGGTCGGCTGGGGCGGATCTTTTTGCCTACCTGCGCTGCTGATGGATTAGTCCTCTATCCCCTTCGATCATGGCTCTGGGCGTACCAGCGCATCCAGGCAGGCTAATTTCGCTGGTAATTGGGTCCAGTCCTTTGCCAACGTGGTTTGCCACACTCCCAGGACTCCAGCCGGCAACAGACAGAAACCATTGCGCTGCCCCCCCCCCCCCCCCCCCCCCCCCCCCGCCGCCTATGCACGCAGCCTGCTGTTCACTTGCAGCGCTGCGTGCAGGCATGAATAGGGCGGGTGGTGGGCGGGGAGAGTGGCATGTAATGACAGATACTGTGTGTGACTAGCCGCCCGCCCCTCACTGTAGTTGCGGATCATGGTGCACGGAGGAGGCGGCGGGCGGCGCTGGTATTAGTGTTGTGTTTTTAATTTTAATAAGACCTGATTTAACCCCGCCCTTTGCCCAATCATGCGCCTGTCGGCACGTGCCTAGTGTGCCTTATGGTAAATCCGGCCCTGTCAGTACTATATAAATGCATAATAATAATATGGTAGGACACTAGACTATGACTATGGTAGGATTAGAGTGTGAGCTCCTCTGAGGACAGTCAGTGACATGACTATGTAATCTGTAAAGTGGATCGGTGTTCTGGTTGTTTAGGTTTTCTCCAGCTTGAACTCTCTGATGTGAGCAGTGATTTTTAATCTATATATATATATATATATATATATATATATATATATATATTCGTGTGTGTATGTGCCGCGATCACTCGAAAACGGCTTGACTGATTTGAACGAAACTTGGTACGCAGATCCCTTACTACCTGGGATGATATGTTCTGGGGGTCTCGCGGCCCCCCTGCACACCTGGGCGGAGCTATAAACAGCAAATCAGATTCCACCCATTCAAGTCAATGGAAAAAATGTAAAAGGCTGCCATTCTCACAGTAATCAAGCCAGAGTCCCCACACTTGGCACAGTTGGTCACTTGGTGACCGAGGTTACAAATCCAGGAAAAGTGGGCGGAGCATAAATCAGCCAATCAAATTTCAGCCGTTCATTTTAAATGGGAAAATGTAAACTGCAGCCATTCTTACACTGTTAATCGCAGGGTTCTCAAACTTGGCACATTTGGTCACTGGGTGAATGCGATTAAGATTCAAGAAAATGGGTGGAGCCTACAACAGCCAATCAAAATTCACCTATTGATTTTCAAGGGGAATATTTAAATCGCTGCTCTTCTTACACTTTTAATGGCAGAGGCTTCAAACTTGCTACAGTCGGTCATTGGGTAACTGGGGTCCAAATTCACTAAAGGGGCGGGGCCACATACAGCCAATCAGATTTCCTTGGTGGATAAACTGCTTCCATTCACACATTTTTGATGCCAGGAACCTGAAAGCTCACACACTTGGCCATTGAGTGACTGTGTGTCAAGGTTACAAAAAGTGGGTGGAGTCAAAACAACTTTTACTGGGAAAATATAAACTGCAGCCATTCTTACACCGTTTAGGGCAGGGTTCTCAAACTTTGCACAGTTGGTCATTGGGTGACTGAGATTAAGATTTTGGAAGGTGGGTGGAGCCTACAACAGCCAATAAAAATTCACCTTTTGATTTTCAAAGGGAATATTTCATCTGCTACCATTCTCTTATACTGTTTAAAGCAGACTCCTCAAACCTGGTACAGTTGGTCACTGGGTGATTAGGGTCTAAATTCAGAAAGGGGGCGGAGCCACAAACAGCCAGATTTGTTTATTTTTCAATGGGAATATACAAAGTATTGATACCAAGGACCCCAAAGCTGATAAACTTGATAATTGACTGACTATATGTCAAGGTTTGAAAAAGTGGGCGGTACCAACAACTACATTTTTAACATGGCAGGGTTCCCAAACTTTACACAATTGGCCACTGGGTGACTGGGATGAATATTCAGAAATGTGGGTGGAGCCTACAACAGCCAATCAAAATGTACCTATTGATTTTCAAGGGAATATTCACACTGCTACCATTTTTACACTGTTAGTGTCAGAGGCCTCAAACCTGATACAGTCAGTGACTGGGTAACTGGGGTCCAAATTCACTAAAGGGGTGGAGCCACAAACAGCCAATCAGATTTGTTAGATTGATTTCAGCCTGTTATTCTGTTATTGGCAGGGTTCTCAAACGTGACACAGTTGGCCACTGGGTGACTGGGACTAATATTCAGAAAAGTGTGTGGAGCCTAAAAATGCCAATCAAAAATCACATGTCACTTTTCAAGGAGAATATTAAAATTGCTGCCATTCTTGCACTGTTAATGGCACAAGCCTCAAACCTGGTACAGTTGGTCATTGGGTCACTGGCGTTCAAATTCAGAAAAGGGGACAGAGCCTCAAACAGTCAGATTTGTTTCATTTCATGGGAAAATACAAAATATTGTTGCCAAGGACCCCAAAGCTCACAAACTTGGGCATTGAGTAGTGACTTTGTGTCCAGGTTGCAAAAAGTGGGCGGAGCCAAAAACAAATTTCACTTTGAAAGTGTAAACTGCAGCCCTTCTTACACTGTTTATGGCAGGGTTCTCAAACTTTGCCCAGATGGTCACTGAGTGACTGAGATTAATATTCAGGGAAGTGGGTGGAGCCTATAATAGCCAATCAAAATTCACCTGTTGATTTTCAAGTGGAATATTTAAATTGCTGCCATTTTTACACTGTTAATAGCAGATGCCTCAAACCTGCTACAGTTGGTCATTGGGTGACTGGGGTTCAAATGCTGGAGAGGGGTGGAGCCACAAACAGCGTATCTGATTTAATTTCTATGGGAATATACAAATTATTGATGCCAAGGACCCCAAAGCTCACAAACTTGGTCATTGAGTGTGCGTTAGTGTTAGAAAGTGGGCGGAGCCAACACCAGTCAAATACATATCCGGGCAGCGCCGGGTCATCAGTGGGTGGAGACAAATACAAATTTCACTGGGAAAATGTAAACTGCAGCCATTCTTACACTGTTAATGGCAGGGTTTTTAAACTTTGCGCAGTTGGTCACTGGGTGACTGGGATTAATATTCAGAAAAGTGGGTGGAGCCTACAAAAGTGAATCAAACCTCACCTATTGCTTTTCAAGGGCACGGGACTCAAACCTGGTACAGTTGGTTATTGGGTCACTGGGGTTCAAATTCAGAAATGGGGTGGAGCCACAAACAGCCAATCAGATTTGTTTTATTTCAATGCAAACTGATGCCAAAGACCCCAAAAGCTAACAAACTTGGTCAGTGAGTAATTGTGTGTTAGGGTTAGAAAAAGTGGGCGAAGCCAACACCAGCCAAATACATTCCCGGGCAACGCCTGGCAATCAGCTAGTATATGTATATAAAATCGTGTGTGTGTGTGTGTGTGTGTGTGTGTGTGTGTGTGTGTGTGTGTGTGTGTGTGTGTGTGTGTGTGTGTGTGTGTGTGTGTGTGTGTGTGTGTGTGTGTGTGTGTGTGTGTGTGCCGCGATCAGGCAAAAACGCCTTGACCGATTTGAACGAAACTTGGTACACAGATCCCTTACTACCTGGGATGATATGTTCTGGGGGTCTCGCGGCCACCAAGCACACGTGGGCGGAGCTACAAACAGCAAATCAGATTCCACCCATTCAAGTCAATGGAAAAAATGTAAAAGGCTGCCATTCTGCCAGTAATCAAGCCAGAGTCCCCACACTTGGCACAGTTGGTCACTTGGTGACCGAGGTTACAAATCCAGGAAAAGTGGGCGGGGCATAAAACAGCCAATCAAATTTCAGCCGTTCATTTTAAATGGGAAAATGTAAACTGCGGCCATTCTTACACTGTTAATCACAGGGTTCTCAAACTTGGTCACTGGGCGAATAAGATTAACATTCAGGAAAGTGGGTGGAGCCTACAACAGCCAATCAAAATTCACCTATTGATTTTCTAGGTGAATATTTAAACTGCTTCCATTCTTACACTGTTTATGGCAGAGGCTTCAAACTTGCTACAGTCAGTCATTGGGTGACTGGGGTCCAAATTCACAAAAGGGGCGGGGCCACAAACAGGCTATCAGATTTCCTTGGTGGATAAACTGCTTCCATTCACACATTTTTGATGCCAGGAACCTGAAAGCTCACAAACTTGATCATTTAGTGACTGTGTGTCAAGGTTACAAAAAGTAGGCGGAGCCAAAAACTAATTTTACTGGAAAAAATATAAACTGTAGCCATTCTTACACAGTTAATGGCAGGGTTCTCAAACTTTGCACAGTTGGTCACTGGGGGAATGAGATTAAGATTTTATTAGGTAGGTGGAGCCTACAACAGCCAATAAAAATTCACCTTTTGATTTTCAAAGGGAATCTTTAAGCTGCTACCGTTCCTATACTGTTAATAGCAGATGCCTCAAACCTGGTACAGTTGGTCACTGGGTGATTAGGGTTCAAATTCAGAAAGGGGGCGGGGCCACTAACAGCCAATCAGGTTTATTTTTCAATGGGAATATACAAACTATTGATACCAAGGACCCAAAGCTGATTAACTTGATAGAGCGACTGTATGTCAAGGTTAGAAAAAGTGTTGACGACAGGAACCCAAAAGCTCACAAACTTGGTCATTGAGTGACTATGTGTCAAGGTTACAAAAAGTGGGTGGAGTCAAAAACAGATTTTTCTCCAGCCCTTCTTCACTGTTAATGGCAGGGTTCTCAAACTTTGCACAGCTGGTTAGTGGGTGACTGGGATAATATTCTGAAAAGTGAGTGGAGCCTTAAAGCCAATCAAAATCACCTGTTGATTTTCAAGGGGAATATTAAAATTGCTGCCATTCTTGCACTGTTAATGGCACAAGCCTGGTACAGTTAGTCATTGGGGTTCAAATTCAGAAAAGGGGACAGAGCCACAAACTGTTTCATTTCTTGGGAAAATACAAATTATTGATGCCAAGTGACCCCAAAACTCACAAATTTGGTCATTGAGTGACTGTGTGTCCAGGTTACAAAAAGTGGGCGGAGCCAAAAACAAATTTCACTGGGAAATGTAGACTGCAGTCCTTACACTGTTTATGGAAGGGTTCCGAACTTTGCCCAGATGGTCACTGGGTGACTGAGATTAATAATCAGGAAAGTGGTGGAGCCTTAAAGCCAATCAAAATGCACTTGTTGATTTTCAAGGGGAATATTTAAATTGCTGCCATTCTTGCACTGTAAATGGCACAGGCCTCAAACCTGGTACAGTTTGTCATTGGGTGACTGGGGTTCAAATTCAGAAAAGGGGGTGGAGCCACAAACAGCCCATCAGATTTTTTCATTTCAATGCTAATTATTGATGCCAAAGACCACAAAGCTCACAAACTTGGTCACTGAGTACAATAAGGGAAAGAGGCGCCCTGATTTGAATAAAAGCTTTTAAAACCAGTTTAAAAACGAAAAAGAAAAATGAGGTATCTTACCTCAATGACGAAATCTCTGTAAACTTACAAAAGATTTTTATTTGAGCACAGGCAACGCGTTTCGCGGGTCTGAGCCCGCTTCCTCAGGCCAATACAGTGCCTAGAACAGCAGAAGAAGAGTTCCTCAATGTACATACATATACATATTTCATAAAAAATTATAAAAAGAATAACGGTCAGAGTACATATATAAATGAATAAATAGCATAACATGAATTTAATTTGGCAGATTTATCCATGCCCTAATAGTTGATTCCATGCTGTGCATTTGCAAACGCATATTTATGCGCACGCACACACACATCAAAGAGAACACACTACTGTGTCTCATATCTAAGGGCAAACTTGATGGTTTAGTCTAAGCCTCCATTTGCCGTAATGCACAATACCATTATTATTATGCACCTTCTAGATGAATGATAAATATATAATATATATAGATATATATATATATATATATATGGAAAAAAATAAATTATATACAGACCAAGGAAAAAAAAAAAAAAAAAAAAAAAAAAAAGGTGGGGGGGGGGGGGGGGTGGTGTTTCCATTGATGATAATGTAATAATAATAAATAATAATAATAATGCATCATCAATTAAAAAGAACTAGGAACATAGTGGATAGTATTCTAAAATTAGCCATGCGCCCATAGGAATGATATAATATAAAACACAGATATCTAGCAATGTATAAAAAATATAAACATATATATACACATATATATACATATATACATATACATACACATACATACACACACAACAACATAGGAAATACTAAAAACTTGGCCAGTTCTAAACAAAGACAAAATCCAGGCAGCGCTGCAAGCATTTCACAGTGTTGCTCTGCATAAGTAAAAGGAACTGGTCACCTGACTTTTAAAAGCATTGCAGTACATTGTGCACAGCATAATACATGTTCAGTCAGCAGGGGGAGTAAAAAGGCAGGATACAATGGAGACCAGAAAACAACGTTGTAATACTTACCAAATGACAGAAATCATGTAGCATAGGGAGCCTCTACAGACATTCCCTGTCTCTGCATTATATAACCTTACTTGATTTGTTTAAGCAGCTGCAGGTCTGCACACTCTCAGCAGATTAGGGAAGGGGAGGTGTGCGTGATGATGTAATCACAGGAAGTAGTGGTGGGGCCATATTGGAAAGGGGCATAGCATAGGAAAGGCAATGTATTTTGCCAGTCCTACGCTAGATTCATAGAAAAGATAGGACCAGGAGTTGATGTATTAAATTATTTGGCCACTAGATGGCGATGGGACTTTCTCATTAGCATCTAATTGCTAGTGGGACTGGATTTCTGTTCTCATAGTGATAGATTTTGACAGTTAGTTGGTGAAAGACAAAATATATATTAAAATACATTGGCGCAATAGTGGATTATTTAGATAAATATCTAATAGTTAGTGGTAAAAATAGTGATTAGATGAATTAAATTATATAGGAATCTTTGCATTAAACACGATTATACAATAAAACTGCATTGTTTTGTGGTCTCTCTGTTTAGCACATATATAATGCTCAGGACGTGTATATAATAGTTTATGTGTCACTCTCAAAATCATATGAGCGATGTCATAAGGATAAGATATTTTTATTTTTTATATTTTCCAATATGTATGAAATGTGTGCATATGAGTGGTGTAGATGAGAATGACTATGTGGTAGAATGATTTTATTGGCATAATAAAATCATTCTACCACATAGTCATTCTACATATTGGAAAATATAAAAAATAAAAATATCTTATCCTTATGACATCGCTCATATGATTTTGAGAGTGACACATAAACTATTATATACACGTCCTGAGCATTATATATGTGCTAAACAGAGAGATATATACCACAAAACAATGCAGTTTTATTGTATAATCGTGTTTAATGCAAAGATTCCTATATAATTTAATTCATCTAATCACTATTTTTACCACTAACTATTAGATATTTATCTAAATAATCCACTATTGCGCCAATGTATTTTAATATATATTTTGTCTTTCACCAACTAACTGTCAAAATCTATCACTATGAGAACAGAAATCCAGTCCACTAGCAATTAGATGCTAATGAGAAAGTCCCATCGCCATCTAGTGGCCAAATAATTTAATACATCAACTCCTGGTCCTATCTTTTCTATGAATCTAGCGTAGGACTGGCAAAAATACATTGCCTTCCTATGCTATGCCCCTTTCCAATATGGCCCCACCACTACTTCCTGTGATTACATCATCACGCACCTCCCCTTCCCTAATCTGCTGAGAGTGTGCAGACCTGCAGCTGCTTAACAAATCAAGTAAGGTTATATAATGCAGAGACAGGGAATGTCCTGTAGAGGCTCCCTATGCTACATGATTTCTGTCATTTGGTAAGTATTACAACGTTGTTTTCTGGTCTCCATTGTATCCTGCCTTTTTACTCCCCCTGCTGACTGAACATGTATTATGCTGTGCACAATGTACTGCAATGCTTTTAAAAGTCAGTGACCAGTTCCTTTTACTTATGCAGAGCAACACTGTGAAATGCTTGCAGCGCTGCCTGGATTTTGTCTTTGTTTAGAACTGGCCAAGTTTTTAGTATTTCCTATGTTGTTGTGTGTGTATGTATGTGTATGTATATGTATATGTATATATGTATATATATAGTGTATATATATGTTTATATTTTTTATACATTGCTAGATATCTGTGTTTTATATTATATCATTCCTATGGGCGCATGGCTAATTTTAGAATACTATCCACTATGTTCCTAGTTCTTTTTAATTGATGATGCATTATTATTATTATTTATTATTATTACA
>NC_090654.1:7677681-7680776 GCF_040937935.1 Hyperolius riggenbachi | reverse complement strand
CGTTGTGTGTGTGTGTGCCGCGATCACTCGAAAACGGCTTGACCGATTTGAACGAAACTTGGTACGCAAATCCCTTACTGCCTGGGATGATATGTTCTGGGGGTCTCGCGCCCCCCCTGCACACCTGGGCGGAGCTATAAACAGCAAATCAGATTCCACCCATTCAAGTCAATGGAAAAAAATGTAAAAGGCTGCCATTCTCACAGTAAACAAGCCAGAGTCCCCACACTTGGCACAGTTGGTCACTTGGTGACTGAGGTTACAAATCCAGGAAAAGTGGGCGGAGCATAAATCAGCCAATCAAATTTCAGCCATTCATTTTAAATGGGAAAATGTAAACTGCAGCCATTCTTACACTGTTAATCGCAGGGTTCTCAAACTTGGCACATTTAGGTCACTGGGTGAATGCGATTAAGATTCAAGAAATGGGTGGAGCCTACAACAGCCAATCAAAATTCACCTATTGATTTTCAAGGGGAATATTTAAATGCTGCTCTTCTTACACTTTTAATGGCAGAGGCTTCAAACTTGCTACAGTCGGTCATTGGGTGGACTGGGGTCCAAATTCACTAAAAGGGGGCGGGGCCACATACAGCCAATCAGATTTCCTTGGTGGATAAACTGCTTCCATTCACACATTTTTGATGCCAGGAAACCTGAAAGCTCACACACTTGGCCATTGAGTGGACTGTGTGTCAATGTTACAAAAAGTGGGCGGAGCCAAAACAACTTTTACTGGGAAAATATAAACTGCAGCCATTCTTACACCGTTAATGGCAGGGTTCTCAACTTTGCACAGTTGGTCATTGGGTGACTGAGATTAAGATTTTGGAAGGTGGGTGGGAGCCTACAACAGCCAATAAAAATTCACCTTTTGATTTTCAAAGGGAATATTTCATCCTGCTACCATTCTCTTATACTGTTTAAAAGCAGACTCCTCAAACCTGGTACAGTTGGTCACTGGGTGATTAGGGGTCCAAATTCAGAAAGGGGGGCGGAGCCACAAACAGCCAGATTTGTTTTATTTTTCAATGGGAATATACAAAGTATTGATACCAAGGACCCCAAAGCTGATAACTTGATAATTGACTGACTGTATGTCAAGGTTTGAAAAAGTGGCGGTGCCAACAACTACATTTTTAACATGGCAGGGTTCCCAAACTTTACACAATTGGCCACTGGGTGACTGGGATGATATTCAGAAATGTGGGTTGAGCCTACAACAGCAATCAAAATGTACCTATTGATTTTCAAGGGGAATATTCACACTGCTACCATTTTTACACTGTTAGTGTCAGAGGCCTCAAACCTGATACAGTCAGTGACTGGGTAACTGGGGTCCAAATTCACTAAGGGGGTGGAGCCACAAACAGCCAATCAGATTTGTTAGATTGATTTCAGCCATTCTGTTAATGGCAGGGTTCTCAATCTTAGCATAGCTGGTTACAGGGTGACTGGGACTAATATTCAGAAAGTGTGTGGAGCCTAAAAATGCCAATCAAAATCACATGTCACTTTTCAAGGAGAATATTAAAATTGCTGCCATTCTTGCACTGTTAATGGCACAAGCCTCAAGCCTGGTACAGTTGGTCATTGGTCACTGGCGTTCAAATTCAGAAAAGGGGACAGAGCCACAAACAGTCAATTAGATTTGTTTCATTTCATGGGAAAATACAAAATATTGTTGCCAAGGACCCCAAAGCTCACAAACTTGGCATTGAGTAGTGACTTTGTGTCCTGTTGCAAAAAGTGGGCGGAGCCAAAAACAAATTTCACTGGGAAAGTGTAAACTGCAGCCCTTCTTACACTGTTTATGGCAGGGTTCTCAAACTTTGCCCAGATGGTCACTGAGTGACTGAGATTAATATTCAGGGGGGTGGGTGGAGCCTATAATAGCCAATCAAAATTCACCTGTTGATTTTCAAGTGGAATATTTAAATTGCTGCCATTTTTACACTGTTAATAGCAGATGCCTCAAACCTGCTACAGTTGGTCATTGGGTGACTGGGGTTCAAATGCTGGAGAGGGGTGGAGCCACAAACAGCGTATCTGATTTAATTTCTATGGGAATATACAAATTATTGATGCAAGGACCCCAAAGCTCACAAACTTGGTCATTGAGTGTGCGTTAGTGTTAGAAAGTGGGCGGAGCCAACACCAGTCAAATACATATCCGGGCAACGCCGGGTCATCAGTGGGTGGAGACAAATACAAATTTCACTGGGAAAATGTAAACTGCAGCCATTCTTACACTGTTAATGGCAGGGTTTTTTAAACTTTGCGCAGTTGGTCACTGGGTGACTGGGATTAATATTCAGAAAAGTGGGTGGAGCCTACAAAAGTGAATCAAACCTCACCTGTTGCTTTTGAAGGGCACGGGCCTCAAACCTGGTACAGTTTGTTATTGGGTCACTGGGGTTCAAATTCAGAAATGGGGTGGAGCCACAAACAGCCAATCAGATTTGTTTCATTTCAATGCAAATTACTGATGCCAAAGACCCAAAAGCTCACAAACTTGGTCATTGAGTAATTGTATGTTAGGGTTAGAAAAAGTGGGGCGGAGCCAACACCAGCCAAATACATTCCCGGGCAATGCGCGGCAACTAGCTAGTATATATATAAAATCGTGTGTGTGTGTATGTATGTATGTATGTATGTATGTATGTATGTGTGTGTATGTGCCGCGATCAGGCAAAAACGCCTTGACCGATTTGAACGAAACTTGGTATACAGATCCCTTACTACCTGGGATGATATGTTCTGGGGGTCTCGCGGCCCCCCTGCCCACCTGGGCGGAGCTACAAACAGCAAATCGGATTTCACCCATTCATGTCAATGGAAAAAATGTAAAAGGCTGCCATTCTCACAGTAATCAAGCCAGAGTCCCCACACTTTGCACAGTTGGTCATTTGGTGATCGAGGTTACAAATCCAGGAAAAGTGGGCGGGGCATAAAACAGCCAATCAAATTTCAGCCATTCATTTTAAATGGGAAAATGTAAACTGCGGCCATTCTTACACTGTTAATCACAGGGTTTTCAAACTTGGTCACTGGGCGAATAAGATTAACATTCAGGAAAGTGGGTGGAGCCTACA